>NC_061121.1:209405093-209650300 GCF_002878395.1 Capsicum annuum
ACTTCATTATAGTTGGACATTAACTGAACTATGCCATATTAAACTACAACGTTGTATTTAAGAAAAAGAATTAACGTGAAAAGCCAAATGCAACCTTTGGACTATATCTTAGTGAGTGATACTGTCTGATACAGTTCTAAATTTTACAAAGCAAGAGAACTAAAGCACAAGATGTACCTTACATCTTTGAGATTTGAACAGAATACTATCCACATTAAGTAAATTATCCATTTGATCATATTCCTTCTTAACATCTAAAATTGTTGCCTTCATGTCATTGTTTTCCTAAGCATGAAAGAAGCACTCATGATCCTTCGCATCTAGAACTAATGCTTCCCAGATATATTTTCTCTTAAGTAATGTTCGCTAATTGGCAAGAATCCATAGATAGTGTCGAGCCCTGGTTAAAGCAACATTAGTCCTTTCAAGACTAGACAAAAAACCGATTGACTCGCTCCAATTCTTCCCCCTCCCTGAAATCCATCTACCGACTTTACCTTAACATCAAAATCCTCAAGGTCATCATACCTCTGACCAAGTTTACCTTGTATGGCCAAAAGTTGTGCAGCATAAGGTGATATAACCCCAATGTTGAGTTTCTTCCTGGAGCCACTTCAAGCTTTAAACAAGTTATGCACTATCTTCATCACTAAAGCCACCTCAACCACATTTCTTCAAATATGTCCATCTATTTCTTCTTTCCCCAATGGAACATTTATAATGAAATATGGGCCAAATCACCTTCCTGTAAGATATCCTTTCTCATACGTTTTATGCTTTACATCAAGGGCATCACAAATTTGCTTAATGTAGAAAGTTGAATTTGGAAATATGCTAATTGATGGATGCATCAGAGTCTTTCTTCTCATATGTTAACAAATAAGATGAAAAGTCTTTAGAATAATAAGTTAAAATCAGGGGGAAAAAACACAGAAAATAGATTCACTAGCACTTTACCTGTGAACAAGTTTCCTCAATAGTGGTAAATAAAGTACATGATATTTAATAACAAAATATTTTACACTAATTTTTTCCATCAAAAGCTCATCAGAAAACTTTTCCATACTAAGAGTTTCTTCAGCTACTAGTTCAAAAGAGGTAACTAAGAGCTTTTTCTAATTCTTAACAAAAAGAGGCAACTTTCAACCATCTGCACACTATCAACAAAACAAAATAGTAACAAAAGCTACCAACCAGATATTCGTTAGTATATAATGAAACAAATTTTCCCCCAAACTTAAATATTTCATCCTCTGGGATAAACACAACCTCATATGAAGTTGGCTTCTCCCGAAGATCCCTCTCCGTCTTGAGTATTATCTAAAAAATTATCCCCTTGTTCTTTTGGGTGCATCATGCTCGATTGACCTACCTCAAACATTCGAATTGATGCTTCATTGTCATCATTAGAGGAGTCTTCTTCTTCTTCCATTGTATTCTTTCCTTTTCCTTCATCTTCTCTTGGCCTTTTTGCTCGTCGCATTTTTGAATTTGGTTCCCTAATTGTTATTCCTCCTAAGGTTGGTGTGGTCAAGGGATATGAGATTGTAACGACATTATTCAAATCTAACCAATTGGATACCATGTCATCATAGTGGTCAAAGTCATCAAATTTAAATAAACTAAACCAAGAATTGTCAACGTCCGGCGGCGGTTGTGGTTGCTCTTTCATAAGCTCTATTTGAGTCAATTCTTTCAGTGAGTACCATCTTTGTATTGGACTAGTTGATGGATCTACAAAATTAAATAATGGAAAGAATGTTGACTCATTGTAATTCCAATGTGCATCCATTCTTTGTGTGAAGTTTGCAAGTCCTCAAATCATATCACAATTGTAGATCACCCCTTGCATAAAAATGTTTTCTATTCTATCTAACTTGTTCATCAACTTATCCTCTACTCCCATAAGTTGTGCAATAACTTCTTCCTTCTTTTTTGTAGAGCTAGACTCTATGTCATCATATTTTTTATGTAAAAGCTCCATAACAATTTTAAAAGTGGGAGAAGTAGGAGGAGTAGGAGAAGTCGAAAAAGTAGTTTGTTGCCTTCTCCTATTTCTCAACAGGAGTTCCTCTTCTCCTTCCTTTCTTCTTGGGCCATGAGTTTTTGCAAGCCTTGACCATAATTTTTTGTCCAAAATTTTGTTGGATGGACTCATAGCTCTTGAATTAATAATCACTCCAGCATCCATAATCAATCTAATTATGGTTGATGGAAACCACAAAGTACCTACATTCTGATCAAACCTACACATCTTGATATGACTGTTCATAAACTTACCAACATTTACAGACATACCTAAATAGATAATATATAGAAGTGCAAACCTATTTGAGTATATTTCACTAGTATGGGAGTTTGGAATCATCCTGCTACTTAGAAAATGGAGAAATGGTCTTGCCTTGTATATAATATTTTTTTCGAACAAACTTATCTTGTTCCCATCTCCTTCATAGCCCCAATTAGCCCCAAATGGACAGAAAATTCTTTCTATTTTATTTAAGTCGGGCTTGTCAATAAATGCTAGTGTTTTTGTATCATCAGCTGGTGTTTGGAGATTATATGAGCGATTGATAGCCCGAGGAGAATAATTAATTCTTCTACCTTTAAAAGTAGAAAAATTTGAGTTTCTACTCTGATTTTTATAAAATTCCCATACCAAATCCAAAGAAAACTTGCCTGGTGGTTTCGTAAACTCTTCCCATTGATGATAATCAAGCACATTAGCAACATACTCATCTTCTTCCCCATCTTGAGAGTCAAATAAAATTCCTCTTTCAAGAATGGGGGTTCTTTCAAGGTTATCTTGAATCTAATCCTCTCCCTTCTGAGGTATAATTGAGCGCTGAGATTGATTATTTTTCGGAGGCATTTTCTAGTTTATAATGTAGATCAAAGGAGGGGGAAATGGTGAAGAGGCATAGCAGAGAACTAAGATTGATTTTTTTGAACTTTTTCTATTTAGTACTCACTGTGTTCTAATATATGTAAAAAGTACTAAGTTTTTTGTATCAAGTTGCCACTTATCTCTCTCAATGTTACAACAGTATAAAAAAATATAATTTAAACTAACCATTTCAAAGGAGACACTTGATTTTTTCTTACTAGTTGAGAAATCCACCTCACCAAGATGACTCTTGGTCCTCCTTGATTTGGGGTCATCTCATCATTCCTTTCCAAATGAAGAAGAATGAAAATTAATTTAATTACATAAATTACTCTACTACAAAGTAAAATTAATTATCATAATTTTATCACAATAGATATAAAACTATATATATAAAATCTTAATTTATTCAATATATAGAAATACTAATTTTTATTTACTTTCTATATCTATAAATACAATTTTTTTTTGCAAGATTTGCTCCTATTTTTTCTTTGTTTACACATTGTTGGGTTTATTTTATTTTAAAAAAACTAATTCAAAACAATTAAATTAACTATATAAGCTACTATTACCATAATTAACGTATATAAATAAGTAAAATAAAAACTTAATATATTTATTTATTAGTTTTGGAAAGGCGTTAGCATATATATATATATATTCACATGTTATTTAAAAGCCTAATATATTTATGTGTATATAATATATTTTCTTGCTTGAAAAATTGTAACTCTTTTTTTTTTTTGAAAAAAATATATATGTACTTGCTTGAAATAAAACGAGAGGTAGTTCTGAATTTAACGTCGTCAGCTCGACTTGTTAGTATGTGTATATATATATATATATATTAAGTAAAAAGAACCGTTGAAGCTTGTTTGTCAAAGATTCTGGTGATATAAGATTTCAATCAATTCCCGTTCACTTTGAATTTTTCTCGTCCATCTATGTGTTGTATTTTAAAAGCACCATAAGGGGTAAATTTTGTTATGATGTATGGTCCTGTCCAACGTGACTTGAATTTTCCAGAAAATAATCTCAATTGGCTATTGTACAATAGAACTTGATCTCAAAGTTTAAAATCCTTACAGTGAATATGGTTATCATGCCATTTTTTTGTCTTTTCTTTGTACAACTTAGCATTTTCATATGCTCCAAGCCTGAATTCATCCAATTCATCAAGCTACACCAAATGATTTTACCTGCATCTAATCAATTTAGATTTAATAATTTTATCGCCCTATATGCTTTATGTTCCAATTCCACAGGTAAATGACAAGCTTTTTCAAAAACTAGTCTGTAAGTAGATGTGCCTATGCATGTTTTGAAAGCAGTTCTATAAGCCCATAAAATATCATCTAATTTTAAAGGCCAATCTTTTTGGGATGACCCAATAGTCTTTTCTAAGATTCTTTTTAATTCTTTGTTGGATACCTCTACTTGCCCGCTTGTTTGAGCATGATATGGAGTTCCTATTTTATGAGTTTCTCCATACCTTGGCAACAAACTAGCGAATTGTTTGTTTATAAAATGGGTTCCCTGATCACTTATGATAACTCGTGGGGTTCCAAACCTAGAGAAAATATTTTTTTTTTGAGAAAATTCTAAACAACACGAGCATCATTTTTCTTAGTAGCTACTGCTTCTACCCATCTTGAAACATAGTCAATAGCCACTTAAATATATTCATAACCATTTGACGAAGGAAATGGACCCATAAAATCGATACCCTAAATATTAAATATTTCACAAACAATAATAAAGAGGCATTTCATCTCTTTTTGAAATGTTACCCTAAATATTAAATATTTCACAAACATAATTTCTTGCATCTTTGAAAATATTAGGCCATAAGAAACCTACTTTAATTGCTTTTGCTGCCGTCTTTCTTCCTCCGTAATGACCCCCCACTGCCCCATCATGACAGTGTCGTAAGATGTTGTTCATTTCTATTTCTGGTACACATCTTCTGATTATTTTATCTACACAAAATTTAAACAAGGATCTTTCCAATAATAATGTCGTGCATCATTTTAAAGCTTTTTTCTTTGTTCGTATGAAAAATATTTTAGGATCCATCCTCCAGTTAAATAATTAGCAATGTCAGCAAACTAAGGTGGCTGATTTATAACTGATGTGATCGCATAGATATGCTCATCAGGAAATTCTTCCTGGATTTCAAATGACTTAGTTGGAAGATTTTCCAAACGTTGCAAATGATCAGCTACCTAATTATCAGATTCTTTTCTATCTTTTATTTCGAGATCAAATTCTTGTAAAATAAGTATCTGTAAGAACTCACAAAGATCCCTCGTATTTTGAACCTTGGAATGTGTATTGAATGAAGTGTAATTCTAGCCTTAAGAGATTGAGAAAGGACTACCTAATTGATTAGTGTTTTAATCTTGTGGATTTTTCCTAAAAATAACTTCCTATGGTGTGAGAAATTGAGTTGGCTTTCCAATGATACCAATTTCATCAAAATTCAGTACCGAGGTGAAAAGTTATGACCCTTTTTCTAAGCGTTATCAGAATCGCCCAGGTTTGACGGTCGATTCGACGGACCATCAAGTCATCGATGGACCATCGATCATCCCGTCAAACCAAGGTAATGACTCCTTTTTCTAGCCATCGTGCGACGACCAAAATGGTGAACCACCAAAAATTTGATGAACCATTGTGGTGACTGACAAGCGAAGGCAGTATGGCCTCATCCTGGCCCTCGTGCGACGGATGATCTGGCGAACCATCAAACTTTCAATGAACCATCGTTCCTACCATCGCATCGATATAGTGTGTTCTATTTTTAGCCCTTGAACGACGGGCGATCTGGCAGACCATCAAACTTTCAATGGACCGTCATTTCGATCGTCGCAGACCCCGATCAACAATTTTTAAATTATTTTTAAAAGGGTATTTTGGTCATTTCTAGTCCTTTAAACCCTCATATATATTCTAGATGAAACAGCCGACCTCATTTTCTCATCTCTAACACTTAAGGGCTAGGGTCTTCTCCTTCAAATCATATTAAACCAAGAATTCTTTCCCAAGAAATCTAAGAACTCACCAAAGATTGTGCTAGTGAGTTGAGAATTGAATCTCCCAAGTTCAAAGACTTCAATAAACCTCTCCCAAGAGTCATAAGAGGAAGTTTAGAGGAAATTTGTTCTTCTAATCTCCTAATCTAAGGTATGTGGGATTTTGAACAAGGGTAACCCTTTTACCCTTGTACTCAAAAGGATTATTATTATCATGATTTGCCTGAAATATATGAGGTTTTACATAAAATTGAATTAGTTTTTTTCACCCATTATTATTGAATGCATTATCTTGATATTCCCCATGAATTAAGAGTCAAATGGCATGATTTTTGCATGTTTTCTTGAGAAATGATAGCTGGGTATAAACCCCATGATTGTACTCCATGAGAAGTTAATGTTTGCAATGTTTGAGATATTAAAGAATATGAATAAATTGAGACTTGAGATAAATTGTTGAAATTCCTAGATTTCTATATGATTTATGAATCTATATGCTATATATTATGCTTTTGATGATCTTTAACTTGATATTGAACTATGGGTTAGAAATCCCTATTTGAGACTTGTGAATTTATGAACTCTTGTGCTATAAGCCCCTATGATTTGAGTATTTTGAGATGATTGAGAAATGAATTGACCTAATGGTCCTCGAGCTTGGAAATCCACTTTACTATATAAGATTATCAATTTGATATTGGGCTCGTGGTGAACCATGAGATTATTCTAAAAGTGGATTTTTATGAGATGAGCGCAGATAATGTAAAGAGAGTAGTATTTAGCACCGAGCGGGCAAGTCACTACGGTTTCTTACCCCAAAACTATGTGCCACCGTAGGTTGGTCCTGAGGCCGAGTTTATGATGATTATGATTGGGCCCAAGGCAAAGTTTCATTTAGTGATCACTTGACCTAGGTTATACTCCCTGGCAAGAGTATGAAACTCCTCCCCAACGTGGGGTCTCTTTCTTAGGAGGACAAAATGTTGGACTCCATGTAGCTCACATGGTTTATGTCAGTTATGAGTACCTCTCTTTCCCCTTTTAAACTTAAAATCAGCTACTCTTTTGCAAACTAAGGTATTTTTCCTCCTATGAACTATTTTCACTAAACTAGAGTATTTTGCCTTGAGATAGATGATTTCTCCTAAAGCTTGAAATGAGATATTTTCCTAACTTGCATGATATGCCTCTATGTATGTTCTAAAATCTCATGAGGTCGTATTTTTAGTATTTGAGTTTGAAGAGATATAAAATCTTGAACATTAAATGTTGTTTTACCCACCATCCCATATATATGAGTTGATGGTACTGTTTAAAGCCCTTTTTGCTTTGAGTATTGAGAATAAGAGAAGATTTCTGATTTTGAGTTGAAGAACGATGACTCACGAGATTTGTGTAATATAAATTATCTTATATGATTTATGAACTTTATATTTCATACTTATTCAAGCCATATGAGTCATCTCATATTGCATACATGATTTGAATAAAGAAAATTGATACTGGTTTATATACATGCCTTCACCCCCGCATACTCAGTACATTCCCAAGTACTGATCCACATATATGTCTTTGTGCTACATTGTCTCATAATGTAGGTTCAGGTGCTCATTCTTAGCTTCGCTTGTGATCTCTGAGTATCTTGCATAATTTTCCTACAGTGGTGAGTCCTCTTGGTTCAAGGACCAATCTTCAGATATTTCAGGGACTGAAAGACTATGTTGTTACCTGTAGTTCATCCCGAGTCAGTTGGGGGATTGTCCCATCAGCCCTCTAGATTATGGATTTGTAGAGGCTTTGTCAGACTATTTGGTAGATTGTGGTTTTGTCGGGATTTCTTTATTATGACCATTTGGATCGAGTACCCCTTTTTTCCTTTATTCCTTTCTATGAACATAGGTGTGCTAGTGTTTAAATTCAAATTTTATCCTTGAATTAAGGGTTATCAGTAGGAACCGGCTCTATGGGTTAGCTTGGGGCTAATTATATCCCTAGGCACCATGTGACATCCCAGGAGGTAATTTTAGGTCGTTACAAAGTGGTATCAGAGCGGGCCAAGTTTCTAAGGAGTCCTAGGGAGTCGGACAAGCTGCGTTGAGTAGAGTCTTGCTCATCTGTGTGTAGCACGCCACATCTATAGGAAGGAGGCTATGAGACATTTTAGGAAAAGTTGTGTCTTTTTTTTCAGATTCTATTGTGCCTCCGATTGTCTCCTTCTTATCTAATGATCTGTACTTCTCTATTTTTAGGAAATTCCTCTTTGAAGGGCGAATGTTCGTGGGAACAATGATTAGCAGCCCCCACCTGTTGATCCTCTGAATAAGATCGTGTCCCACACTAAATTTAGGGCAGCCTTTCAGATGTTGGCCCAAGCGGTTATTGCTAATGTTTGGGCCAATAATTAGGCCCTAACTGCTAATCATTAGAGAGGTAATGTAACTGCAGCTGGAATTCGTGACTTTCTACGAATGAACCCACCTGAGTTCTATGGGTCGGGAACTGATGAGGACCCATAGCTGAACTTGGAGAAGGTAAGGAAGATCACTGATGTGATGGATATCTCGGAAGAAGAAAGTGTTGAGTTGGCATTTTACATACTGAAGGACATTGCCTATGATTGGGTTGTGTCATGGAGGAAGGGTAGAGATAAAGATGTCGCTCTTATGACTTGGCAAGTATTCCAAGATGTATTCTTAGATTGATTCTTTTTGCTTGAGATGAGGGAGGATAAGATTGAGGAGTTCATGAACTTGAGGCAGGGCTCCATGACTTTTAAGGAGTACTGCTTGAAGTTTAGTCAGTTGGTCAAGTACGCTTCTGATTTGATCTCCAACACCTGGGGTTGTATGAGTAAGTTTATAATTGGTATTTCTGGGTTGGTGCCAAAGAAGTGTAGGACAATGATGTTGAATAGGGATATGGATCTAGCTAGGTTGATGATTTATGCCCAACAGATAAATGTGGATAAACTTAGGGAGAGAGAGAATGAGGGGTAGCAAGAGGTTGAGATCTGATCAGCATGAGTTTAGTTGGCCTAGGTTCTATGGAGGGAACCACCCTCAGTTTTAGAGACGTTCTTCTGCTCTAGTTCCTTCATCAGCTAGCTCTCCAGTGCTTAGAGGTAGCTCAGAGCAAGGGGGTAGGCCTTTCATGTCTGGATCACAGAATAGTGTTACCCAGCTCTGTCATCCTCCTTGTGCTAAATATGGTCGGAATCATCTCGGGGAGTGTTTTGGTGATGCAAGGGGTTGTCTTAGTTGTGGGAAGGAGGGCCACAGACTTATAGATTACCCCCATGCCAGACAGGGGAACAGAGATGCTCGACCTCCGACACAGGCTACTAGTGCACCAGCTCATGTACCTCATTCCACCCCTATTCAAGGCACTTCTTCTAGCAATGCTGGCGTTCAGTGCCAGAATAGATTTTATGCTTTGCCATCCCATCGGTAAAAGGAGGACTCCTATGATGTTGTTAATGGTATGCTTTGAGTCTTTTGACTTGATGTTTTTGTGTTGTTGGACCCCCGGGTCAAATCTCTCATATGTGACCCCACTTGTGGCTGTGAATTTCAAAAGGGGTCCCAAAAGGATTCTCGAGCCTTTCCAAGTTTCTACACTAGTCAGAGAGTCAGTTGTTGCTAAACAAGTGCATAGAGATTGCCCTGTCACTGTGCTTCATAGAGTCATTCTTGTAGACTTGATAGAATTAGATATGGTAGATTTTGACCTTATTCTGGGTATGGATTGGCTTCATTCTTGCTATGCCTCTATAGATTGTCATACCCGTGTAGTTAAATTTTAGTTTCTTGACGAACCAGTGTTTGAGTGGTTCGGGAGTTCGGTATCTCCCAAAAGTCATTTCATCTCTTGCATCAAGGCTAGAAAGCTAATATCCAAAGGTTGCATCTATCACCTAGTTAGAGTCAAAGACGCTCAGTCCAAAACTCCAACTATTCAGTCAGTCGATGTTAGTAATGATTCAGATTTTTTTTGGTAGATCTCCCAGGAGTACCTCCCGATAGAGAGATAAAGTTTGGAGTTGATCTTTCTCCCAACACTCGGCCTATTTCTATTGCCCCATATCATATAGCACCTGCCGAGCTCAAGAAGCTGAAAAAGCAACTCAAAGATCTTCTAGATAAAGTTTCATTAGGCCCAGCATTTCTCCTTGGGGCGTACCTATTTTATTGTGCGAAAGAAGGATGGATCCTTACGTATGTGTATTGACTACCATCAACTGAACAAGGTCACAATCAAAAATAGGTATCCTCTTTTGAGAATTGATGACCTGTTTGATCAGTTGCAAGGTGCAATTTATTTTTCCAAAATAGACCTTAGATCTGGCTATCATCAACTTAAGGTCAGGAAGTATGATATTCCAAAGACAGCCTTCTGAACCCGCTATGGTCACTTTGAGTTCCTATTCATGTCCTTCAGGCTAAGTAATACCCCAGTTGCTTTCATGGACCTTATGAATTAAGTGCTCAAGCGATATCTTGATATGTTTGTCATTTTCTTAATAGATGACATCTTTGTGTACTCTGGTGATAAGAATGACAATGCACAACACCTTAGAATTATCTTAGAAACTCTTAAAGACCATCATTCTTTCACCAAATTCAGTAAGTGTGAATTTTGGCTAAGGTCTGTAGCCTTTTTGGGTCATGTTATTTTAGCCGAGGGTATTAGAGTTGATCCTTAAAAGACTGAAGCTATTAGAAATTGGCCTAGACCTATTTCCCCATCCGACATTAGGAGTTTCTTGGGTCTAGCTGGCTATTACCATCATTTTTTTGAGGGTTTTTCTTCCCTTGCATCTCCTATGACCCAATTGACCTAAAAGAATGTTAAATTCTGGTGGTCCGAGTTCTGTGAGAAGAGTTTTCAGGAACTGAAGACTCAGCTCACTTCAGCCCCTATGTTGGATTTGCCCGATGGTTCTGATGGTTTTGTGGTATATTGTCATGCCTCTAGAGTTGGTTTGGGATATGTGTTGATGCAGAGAGATAAGGTTATAGCCTATGCCTCTAGACAGTTGAAACCGCATAAAAAGAATTACCAGACCCATGACCTTGGGCTAGCTGCTGTTATTTTTGCTTTGAAAATTTGGAGACACTATCTTTATGGTGTCCATGTGGATATGTTTACTGATCATAAGATCCTACAGTATGTGTTCACCCAGAAAGAGTTGAATCTTAGGCAGAGAAGGTGGTTGGAGTTATTGAAAGATTATGATATGAGTGTGTTGTATCACCTGGGCAAGGCCAATGTAGTGGCGGACACCCTTAGCAGATCGTCCATAGGTAGTGTTGCACATATAGGGGAAGGTAAGAGAGAGTTGGTTTATGATGTTCATTGTTTGGCTAGGTTGGGTGCTAGGTTTCATGATTTAGCAGAGGGGAGTACGTTGGTGCAGAGTAGTTCTGAATCCTCTTTAGTCTCAGAAGTGATGGAGAAGCAGGATAGGGATCCTAGTTTGGTCAAACTGAAGGAGTCAGTTAAGGACCAAAAGGTTTAGGTTTTCTCCTAAGGGGGAGATGGTGTGTCGAGATTGCATGGTAGGTTGTGTTTCCCATGTGTTATGATTTAAGGAAGAGGGTTTTGGCTGAAGTGCGTGGCGCGCGTTATTCCATTCATCCTAGCACTACCAAGATGTACCGTGACTTGTGGAAAATTTATTGGTGGAACAGTATGAAGAAGGACATAGCCGAGTTTGTAGTAAGGTGTGCAACGTGTCAATATGTTAATGTAGAGCACCAAAGACCTGGTGGCGTGATACAAGAGTTTAGTATACCCACTTGGAAGTAGGAAGTGGTGAATATGGACTTCATGACTGGATTTCCTCTTTCGCGTCATCATCATGACTCTATTTGGGTTTTTATGGATAGGTTGACAAAGTCTACACATTTCTTTCCCATGCGTACTTCTTATACGACTGAGGATTATGCTAAATTGTACATCCAGAAGTTGGTCAGTCTTTATGGAGTCCCCTTGTCTATCATTTCAAATAGGGGTACTCAGTTTACTTCTCAGTTTTTGAAGGCATTTCTGCAGGGTCTTGGTACCCAAGTTTTCTTGAGTTTTGCGTTTTACCCATAGATGGATGGTCAGGCTGAGAGGACTACTTAGACCCTGGAGGATATATTGAGGGTGTGTTCTTATGATTTCAAAGGTAGTTGGGATGAGTATTTGCCATTGATTGAGTTTGCCTTTAATAATAGTTTACATGCTAGCATTGAGATGACACTGTTTGAGGCCTTGTGTGTAGGAGGTATAGATCGCCCATAGGTTGGTTCGAAGTGGGTAAGGAAGCCGTCATTGGACCTGATGCAGTGTTTGAAGCTATGGAGAAAGTTAAGTTGATTAGAGAGAGGCTAAAGATGGCTCAAAGTCATCAAAAGTCTTATGTCGATATAGGAGGAGAGATCTTGAGTTTAAGGTAGGTGATTTGGTGTACGTGAAGATTTCACCCATGAAAGGGGTGAAAAGATTTGGTAAAAAAGGGAAACTTAATCTTGGTTATGTTGGCCCATATAGAGTCTTGAGCCATGTTGGCAAGGTAGGATATGAGGTTGAGTTGCCCTCAGAGTTGTCCGCCATTCACCCTATCTTTCATGTCTCCTTTCTCAAGAAGTATATTGGTGATTCTATTGTGGTTGATCCTTCAGAGAGTGTCAATATTCAGGATAGTCTTTCCTTCGATGAGATTCTCATGGAGATCTTAGATTTTCATATCCATAGAATCAGGAACAAAGAAGTTCCCTTGGTCAAGGTTTTGTGGCGGAACCAATCTATCGAGGGTGCTACTTGGGAGGCAGAAGCAGACATGCGAGCCAAATACCCGTACCTCTTTTCCGCGAGTTCAGATCAATCTAAAGGTACTATTCTTCTTTAATTCAGCCCTTCTTATCTAAAGTTTAGCTATGCATCCATCCTTGTATGAGTTCTTGCAATATCTGGAGTGGTTATGAGTTTAGAAAGATCTAGAACCATTTAGTAATTGTTTCAGCTATGTGTACTCTATTTTTCCTGTACCCCTAGACTAACTAGAGACTTTTGAGGACGAATATTCCTAAGGGGGAGATATTGTATGACCCCCCAAAGTTTCCTCGTAGTTTGAACCTTGGAATGTGTGTCGAATAAAGTGTAATTACGACCCTAAGAGATTGAGAAAGGACTCCCTAATTGATTAGTGTTTTAATCTTGTGGTTTTTTCCTAAAAATGACTTTCTATGGTGTGGGAAATTGAGTTAGCTTTCCAACGATACCAATTTCGTCAAAATTTGATATCGGGGTGGGAAGTTATGACCATTTTCCTAAGCATTGTCCGAATCACCCAGGTTTGACTGTCGATCTGATGGACCATCAAGTCTTTGACGGACCGTCGATCGTCCCATCAAACCAAGGTAGTGACCCCTTTTTATAGCAATTGTGCGACGGCCAAAATGTTGAACCGCCAAAAATTTGATGGACCGTCGTGGTGACCATCAAGTGGAGGCAGTATGGCCTCATCCTGGCCCTCATGCGATGGACGACCTGGAAAACTATCAAGCTTTCAATGGACCGTCGTTCCGACCATCACATCGATGCAGTGTGTTCCATTTTTGTCCCTCGAGCGACGGACGATCTGGCAAACCGTCAAACTTTTGATGGACCATCATTTCAACCGTTGCAGACCCCGATCAGCAATTTTTAACTCATTTTTAAAAAGGTATTTCAGTCCTTTCTACTCCTTTAAACTCTCATATATATTCTAGATGAACCAGCTGGCCTCATTTTCCCATCTCTAACACTTAAGGGCTAGGGTTTTCTCCTCCAAATCATATCAAAGCAAGAATTCTTCCCCAAGAAATCTAAGAACTCACCAAAGATTGTGCTAGTGAGTTGAGAATTGAATCTGCCAAGTTCAAAGACTTCAAGAACCCTCTCCCAAGAGTAAGAAGAGGAAGTTTAGAGGAATCTTGTTCATCCAATCTCCTAATCTAAGGTATGTGGGGTTTTGAACAAGGGTAACCCTTTCACCCTTGTGCTCAAAAGGTTTATTTACATCACGATTTTCCTTAAATTTATGAGGTTTTACATAAAATTGAATTGGGGTTTTTCACCCATTATTATTGAATGCATTATCTTGATATTCCCCATTATGTAAGAGTCAAATGGCATAATATTTGCATGTTTTCTTAAGAAATTACAGCTGGGTATAAACCCCATGATTTTACTCCATGAGAAGTTAATGTTTGCAATGTTTGAGATATTGAAGCATATGACTAAATTGAGACTTGAGATAAATTACTGAAATTCCTAGATTTCCATATGATATATGAATCTATATTCTATATATTATGCTTTAGATGAGCTTTAACTTGATATTGAACTATGGGTTAGAAATCCCTATTTGAGACTTGTGAATTTATGAACTCTTGTGCTATAAGCCCACATGATTTGAGTATTTTGAGATAATTGAGAAATAAATTGACCTAATGGTCCTTGAGCTTTGAAATCCACTTCACTATATGAGATTATCGATTTGATCATTGGGTTTGTGGTAAACCATGAGATTATTCTAAAAGTGGATTTTTATGAGATGAGGTAGATAATCTAAAGGGAGTATTATTTATCACCGACCGGGTAAGTCACTACGGTTTCTTACCCTAAAACTACATGCCACCGTAGGGTTGGCCTGAGGCCGAGCTTATGATGATTATGATTGGGCCCGAGGTCGAGTTTCATCTAGTGATTACTAAACCTAGGTGATACTCCCTGGCAAGATTATGATGCTCCTCCCCAACATGGGGTCACTTCCTTAGGAGGACAAAATGTTGGACTCCATGTTGCTCGCATGGTTTATATCGGTTACGAGAACCTCCCTTGTCCTTTTTAAACTTGAAATCAATTACTTATTTCCAAACTAAGGTATTTTCCCTCCTATGAACTATTTTCACTAAACTAGAGTATTTTGCCTTGAGATAGATGATTTCACTTGAAACTTGAAATGAGATATTTTCCTAACTTGCATGATATGCCTCTACGTACGTTCTAAAATCTCATTAGGTTGTATTTATAGTATTTGAGTTTGAAGAGATATAAGAACATTAAACGTTGTTTTACCCACCATCCCATATTCATAAGTTGATGGTATTGTCTAAAGCCCTTTTTGCTTTGAGTATTGAGAATAAGAGAAGATTTCCGGTTTTGAGGTTGAGGAACGATGACTCACAAGATTTGTGTAATATAAATCATTTTATATGATTTATGAACTTTATATTTCATACTTATTCAAGCCATGTGAGTCATCTTATATTGCATACATGATTTGAATGAAGAAAATTGATACTAGTTTATATACATGCATTCACCTCCGCATACTCAGTACATTCCCAAGTACTGATCCACATATATGTCTTTGTGCTACATTATCTCATAATATAGGTTCAGGTGCTCATTCTTAGCTTCGCCCGTGATCTCTGAGTACCTTGTGTACATTTCCTACAACGGTGAGTCCTCTTAGTTCGATGACCGATCTTCAGATATTCCAGGGATTGAAAGACTATGTTGTTACCTGTATTTCGTCTCGATTCAGTTGGGGGACTGTCCCATCGGCTCTCTAGATTATGGATTTGTAGACTCTTTATTAGACTATTTGGTAGATTGTGTTTTTTTTGGGATTTCTTTATCATGACCATTTGGATGGAGTACCCCTTCTTTCCTTCATTCCTTTCCATGAACATGGAAGTGCTAGTGTTTGAATTCAAATTTTCTCCTTGAATTAAGGGTTATCAACAGAAACTGGCTCTATGGGTTAGCTTGGGGTTAATTATAGCCCTAGGCACCATGTGACGTCTCGGGAGGCGATTTTGGGTCGTTACAGTATCTATCTTAGCAATCTTGGTCTGGAATCTTTTTTGGTTAAGAGATATTTTAAAGCTGTTGATAAGTGAATACTGTAACTTTTGCTCATATTAGATAGGAATGAAATTTGTCAAATGCAAATACTACTGCTAACAGTTCTTTTTCATTTGTGGCATAATTCTTTTCGGCTTCATTGAGCATTCTACTAGCATAGTAAATAGGCCTGAAAATCTTATCTTTCCTCTATCCTAATACAACTCCAACTTTCGTATCACTTGCATCATATATTATCTCAAAGAGTTTGCTCCAATCAGGGGAAACAACTATTGGAGCATTAGACAACTATTCCTTAAGAATCTCAAATGCTTTCCTGCAATCATCTGAAAATTCAAACTTTACATCTTTCATTAATAGGTTAGTCAGGGGTTTCAAAATTATTGAAAAATCTTTTATAAACCTTCTGTAAAATCCTGCATGTCCTAAGAAACTTCTAATGCCTTTAACAGTAATAGGAGGGGGTAATCCTGTTATAGGATCAATTTTTGCTTTATCAATTTCTATTGCTTTAGCAGTAATTTTATGACCTAAAACAATTCCCTCTGTTACCATAAAATGACATTTTTCCCAATTAAGAACCAAGTTTGTTGTAATACCCCGTACCTTTTCCTAGCTTGAAATCATCTAAAAAATGTTAGGATCTTTCTTTGAAAGATGAATCCACTTTTGTACACGTGGTATTTTTAAGATTTTCACTTTTTGTCATAAGAGAAATTCAATAAGATTTCCATCAATATAAAATTCACCTAAATTCGATAATCGGGTAAGAAGTTATGACTATTTTAAGTTCCCTTCATAAAACAGAGCCATATTGCTCAGTGAAACGCCATGCCACAAGTTAAAATGGCAATTGTCCTTTTTCAGTGTCTCAGCGTGATTTCCTCCACGTCGTACCAAAGTTCCAGGTCACAAAATAAGGGGAAACATGATGTCTCCATATCGCGCCATCCCTCAGTTTCCCAATAGTCAAATTCTAGTGACAAAGCATGATAGACCGCATCGTGTCAGGGGTCCAATTCGGGAAATTTTTACTAAAATTAGAAGACACGTCTAGGGTTAAAAAGGCCAACTCCCCATCCCTATTTAACCCCTTTAACACGTGATTCAACCACTTTTCACCCAAAATACACTCTCTTCTCTCAAAAACCCTCTTAAGAACAACCTAGGGCTTTTCATAGAAGATTCAGAATCAAGAATTTCCTTCGTCAATAATCAGGTATTTACGAACCAAGGTATGCATAATATTCATTCATGGACTCCTTTCATCGATGAAGGCTAAGAATCGCTTTTCTAAATTCAAGTTTATGGATTTTCTTATGAATTTCATGATTGGGCTCCTCTTGTTCATGTGGATAATGAGAAATTGAATTCTACTCCATGTTGGGTGATAAATTCTAAGTGGATTAAATTATTAAAGATATATATTCATGCAAACCTATGACTAAACCCTTGAATGATGAAATTAGAATTGAACCATTATGTTTAATTATTGTACAATGATTTTTATATGTACCATGCCTACAATATGTTTGATTAAATACCTAGATGAAGGAAAAGTGTCGAACTAGTATGATACCATGACATCCTCATGTATGTATAAGTTATGCCTATCACATGTTTTGATGAAATGCTTCTATTAATGTATTATGGATTATGATGTAATATATATGTTCAAGTAAGTTATGCTTGGTCAGTTTCTTTTCATCGAGTCTTGGGGGTACTCGTACCTGAAACATTAGCTGTGTGCCTAAAGCCACGCCATGTTTTCATGATACTCTTAGTCAAGCTATGAATCCTTAAACTTCAGACAGTCTTATGACTCAGGAAATATCCATGATCTCATGAACTCAGGAAGTTATCAGATATCAGTAGTATTCCGTCAGTCAATAGAAGTCAGTAACGCAGTCCATGTTCAGTTTAGTAAATCATTTTCAGTGTCTATTCAGATGGGAGTAGAAATTAGTACCGAGAGAACCTAAGAATATGAACTCACCTGTTATATGAGGGTGTGATTCTTAAAAGCAATTCTTGCATTCTAGAACTATGTAGCCAGCATAGGTTGAGACATCATAGCCTACTATATGAGGGTAGATGAGGTGGCTTAGACTGCTATATGAGGGTTCCCACCGTTCTTACTAGAGTTACCTATTATATTAGGGTCACTCACATGTTGTCCTTACCAGTGGCGTAGTATTGACACCCTTCTCATCAGAGCATAAATTGGACCCCAATCAGTTATAATGCATTATTTGGGGCATGTCGGTTAGATAACTACCTCCCACAGTCTCAGTATTAGTCTCAGTAAAAGAACTCAGATAGTTCTTCAGAATTCAAGACTGTCAAATACAGTCAACTCAGATACAGTATGGAACTCAGCTAGTTCCATCACATTTAGGACTGTCAGATACAGTCACTCATGTTATTAGTTATTAGAATTCAGTCATTAGTCATGTTAGTCATCAGCATACTCATGTTATCATAATTTTAGATTGAGTTACTATATATGCAAGCATGTATTCTCATGTTTATATTAGTTAGTTAGCCAGTATTGTTCATGAATATGAACCCCTTGCATTCATCCTATCTCACATGCATACCAGTACATTCAAAGTACTGACGTATTTATGCTATGGTGTCTTATACCATAGGTTCAGAGACACTAGCTCCAGAGCATCAACAGATTCCAGTCTCACCTGTCAGAGTTAGCAGTGAGTTCTCATCATTCAAGGACATGATCATCATTTTATTATCTCAGTAGTTAGTTTATTAGTTTTAGTTAGTTGGGGACATGTCCCATCAACTCCTTACTCAGACAGTTCTGTCAGTTAGAGGCTTTCCAGACTATTATGTTCAGACAATTATTTTAGTTATTTTGGTTATTTTATACCCTGTTTAGATGTTATGTTTTACTTCAGTTATGTGAACCTTATGGCCTTTCAATTCATGTTTTTGCATTATTCAGTATATTATGCAGTATACAGGTACAGATATTAGTCATGGATTAGCTTGTGGTCCTTCGGGATCATGAGCACCTTGTAGTATTTTGGGTACCAGATTTGGGGCGTTGCATTTATCTTTTCACATCTTCTAAGCACCAAAGTCAAATGATAAATACAATCTTCAAATGTCTTACCAAAAAGTGTTAAATCATCGATGAATATTACAAGAAACTTTTCATTCATATTTGAGAAACTTGTCGACATGCAACGCTGAAATATAGCAAGTGCATTACATAGTCCAAATGGCATTTTTTGATAAGCATATGTAACTTGGGGGCATGTAAATGTGGTTTTATCCTGATCTTCTGGAGCAATTGATATTTGATTGTATCTAGAATACCCATCAAGGAAACAGTAAAATCCATGACATGTAATTCTCTCAAGCATTTGATTAATAAAAGGTAGAGGAAAATGATCTTTTCTTGTAACCTTATTAAGTGTTCTATAATAAATATAGACTCTCCATTCTGTGACAGTTCTGGTAGGTATGAGTTCATTATTATCATTTTTAATCACTGTTATACCTCCCTTCTTTGTTACTACCTGCACAGGACTCACCCAAGGACTGTCAGATATTGGATAAATAATACCTGCTGCTAGAAGTTTTATCACTTTATTCTTGACAACTTCTTGCATTTTTAGGTTTAGTCTTCATTGAGTTTGGACTATTGGTTTGTAATTATCATCAACGAGGATCCTACATATGCAAATAGCTTGACTTATTCCTTTGATATTAGCTATAGTCCACCTGATGGCTCTTTTGTGTTTTTTCAACACTCCAATTAATTTATTTTCTTGTTCTGTAGTCAAAGAAGAGGAAATAATCACTGGACATAATTCAAATTCAAGAAAGACATATTTCAAATAAGATGGAAGTGTTTTGAGTTCAATATTTGGTTGAACTTCTTCTGGTGAGATTTCCTCATTTACTATATTTTTTCTAGCATTTCCTCTTCTTTTCTAATTGTGGGATCGTCATCAATTGTCGTACCTGACTTGGCCAAGCATCTTTCCAATGAATCAGTAATCAACTGATCATCTTTATATTCATCTGTAAGGCCATCTACCAAGTCACTATCAAAACAAGAAGATGATGACTCCTCCTCAGGAAATTTTATTATTTTTGCATGTCAAAAATTACTTTTTCTTTATAAACTCACAGTATTAATTGTCCTTGATGGACATCAATAATCGCTCTTTCTGTAGCGAGAAATGGTCTACCTAGAATTAATGGTACCTCAGTGCTTTCTTTCATTTCAAGTACTATAAAATCTACAGGAAATGCAAATTTATCAACTATTACAAGAACATTTTCAATTATTCCTTTGGTTTTTTATTACTTTGGTCAGCCAGTTGAAGAGATACTCCAGTGTCTTTCATCTTACCAAGTTCTAGCCTTTTGAAAATTGAAAATGACATTAGATTTATGGAAGCACCTAAATCGCATAATGCTTTTTCAAAATGAGCACCTCCTAAGGTACAAGGAATTATAAAACTTCCTGGGTCACCAAGTTTCTGTGGCAACTTATTTTGAAGTATAGCACTACATTTCTCTATAAGCTTAACCATTGAAAATTCTTCCAATTTTCTTTTGCTCAACAAAATCTTTTTAAGAAATTTAGCATATGAAGGCATCTGTGACAAAGCATCTATGAAAGGTATGTTAATGTAAAGTTGTTTTAAGATTTCCAAAAACTTTGAAAATTGTTTGTCAAGTTTTTCTTTTTTTATCTTTTGGGGAAAAGGAAGAGATACAGAGTGAGGATTTGTGATCCATTTATTTTCTGCACTTTTTTTCTTTAATTCTTTGTTCTTTTGAATATTCATATTTATCAATTTTTTACCTTCATTTACCTGTTCCACTTCTCGCGGACTTTCTTGTCAGTCTGTATATGGATCATTGAGATTTTTACCTGAGTGCAAAGAGATGGCTTTAAGATGTTCCTTTGTATTTTTCTCGGTGTTTCTTGGTAGAGGACCTTGAATTTGTCCTAATATGAGTGTTGCTAATTGACTTACCTAAATTTCCAAATTCTTGATGGCTGAATGTTGACTTTCAACTTTTTCATTAGTTGCCTTAATGAATTTGTACAATATTTCTTCAAGGCTCTGTTGGTTGTCTCTTTGAGGTTGTTGCTGGTATTGTTGATAATTAGGTTGCCTTTTCATCTGATTTTGAAAGTCAGATGGTCCCTGTACTTGCTATTTTTTATTAAAATATTTTTGAGGATTTTCAGCGCCATTAGGATTACTCCATTGAAATCCAAGATGTTTATGTGCCATGGCACTACCAACTGGATAATTATTCTTGTAAACAATTACATTTACATGTTCTTCATTTTGTATTGAAGCTTGACATTCATGATTAGGGTGATTACCTCCACAAACATTGCAATTTCAAGTTGGGGAGATGATTGAGTGCTTACATAAAAAGTCTCAAATTTTTGTGTGAGAGCTGTGATCTATTGTGTCAGTAAATTTAAAGCTTTAATCTGATTGACTCCTGCTGCTTTCTTGATAATTATTCTATTAGATGGCCATTGCACTGGATTTTTTGAAATTTCATTAAGTAGTTGTATGGCTTTTGCAGTGGTTTTGCTCATTATGTATCCTCCCGACGCTGCATCAATTACGTTTCTAGCAGAGGTTTTAAGACCATGATAAAATATATATAAAATATCAATATCTAAAATTTCGTGGTGTGGACATTTTCTTAACATTGCTCTTAGTCTTTTCCATGCCTGATAGACAGATTCAG
The DNA here is from genome assembly GCF_002878395.1 of Capsicum annuum. Classification (NCBI taxonomy): domain Eukaryota; kingdom Viridiplantae; phylum Streptophyta; class Magnoliopsida; order Solanales; family Solanaceae; genus Capsicum; species Capsicum annuum. The sequence continues at coordinate 209,426,682 of NC_061121.1, forward strand.
TATCCGTTTGTTAAAAATTATTAATTTCTTAATTCATTTTAATCATTTTTGCAAGAGAAAAGTATTTGTTAAGAAATTTTTGGGTCATCTGGTCCCATGTAGTGATGGAACCTCTAGGTAAACTTCGCGACCATGTCTTGGCTTCTCCTTTTAATGAAAAAGGAAAAGGTCGTAATCTGACAGCATCTATTATGACCCCATTGTATTTACATGTTTCAACTAACTCAAGAAAATCAATTAGGTAGGCGTGAGGGTCTTCACTTATATCGCCTGTGAATTGACATGAATTTTGGATTGTCTGAATCAATCCTGTGCAAATTTCAAAGTTATTTGCTACTACTGATGGTATTCTTACACTTGATTCTTCTTCAAAGTGATCTGGTCTTACATAATCTCTAAGTATCCTATCACGTCGTGGTGCCACCACATCAAACTATTCTTCCACTTGATGTGGTGGAGGTGGATTGTTCTTATTGTTAAGCTCGTCGCCCTCCATTTCTTGTTGTAAAGACACCTGAGATTGTGTGTCCTGTTCTTTTCATAACAAATGTAAGAATTTTCAATTTCAGGATTGTATGATACTAATTCTCTTGAAGAAGAATGGGTCATACACTTTCTGAAATTTCAACTTAAAATTCAAATTAAAAAAACTCAAACTAGTAGTAAAACAATTAATCTGCAGTAGACTTTACCAAGCCCTGGCAACGGCACCAAAAATTTGATGAATCAATGGCATTTATATATTTTTTACGCGCACTCTGTCAAATAATAGTATAGAAGATGTTGAACCCACAGAGATTGGTTTTATCTAATCTACGGATGTTTCTTGTTTTAATTACTATTTGAGAAAATCAAAAATAGTTTTTTTTTGTTTCCAAGGTATCCCCTAGCCCGACAGGCCAAAGACTAATCAGAAATAGTTGAATGGTGAATTAACTAATTGTTAGTACATAAACAAATGGTAGAAAACAAATATATATATATATATATATATATATATATATATATATATATATATTTCAAATATGTTAAAGGTGTTGGGATTTTGACTTCACTCAATATTTCTATATAAAGTAAACTCTTTATTCCTCAGTTTCTTTTTCTCAAAAATGTATAAATATCTCTCACAATTATATTTATGTTTTATTACTAAACTTGAATAATTAAATGCACTCTTCTCAGTTATACAATTTAATCATCAAAATAGTAATATTAAAGACCCAGAATTATATATTTGAACTAAAACATGCTCTTTTTGTAGAAAGTCTCTTTCGGTTGCCTTACTTGATATAACTAATTAATACACTATTCACCTCTTTCGATTACAAATAAGGAAAATTAATTATAATATAAATTAGATAGATGTCACTAAATAAATATTAACAATCTCTCAATACTTCAATTAACGGTATTATTTCTTCCGTCTCTCTTGATTACAAAATTAATAACATGTTAACTTGAAGTACAAAATAGATAGATTTAATAAATAAAGTAACATCTAACAGTAAAGCTGATAAAATTAAATAGAAAGCTTTAGCTCAAGTATGTGAAATTTTGGAATAATACTTACTGTTATATAGAAATATCAAGATTCATCATTTTTCCATCACAAAATAAAATTACTCCATACTAGAATAGGTACTACTAACAAAAATATTCTTCTCCATTAAATAAGAAAATAGAAGAAATATTCAAGAAGAAGAATTCTGCTAATTAGTTAAAAAAGCAGGATTTAGAATAATTTTCAACATTAAATAACTAACAAGTGATAAAAGAAAACTTTAAAGAGAATTTTTAAGTAGTTGCTTCTACTCTTCCTTTTCTCCGATGTCCTTTCCTTCCTTGTTGAATTCCTATTTATAGGTAGGAAATATAACGCAGGTCTCATGACTTTGTGGAGACATCAAATGTTGTTGCCACTTCAGAGATCATTTTTCCATTTGTTCATTGTTGCGACACTAATTTTTATTGATGCTTCATTTCTCCGTATTTCATGTTTCCACAATATGTCTTTCTTTTGTTCTCTTATTCTTTCAATATTCCTTTTCTGCAAGATTGTTAGTAAATATAGGATAATAGATATATATTATTCATGGGTTTATTTAAAATCTTTATTTATTTACATATAAAAATACATGAATAATTTATACTTATCACGTACCTTTTAGTCAAGTCATTCCCATTGATTCCTATAAGATGTACCTTTTAATTGAGTAATTCTTCTTGATTCCTACAAGACGTGCCTTTTAGTCGAGTCATTCCCCTTGATTCCTATAAGACGAACCTTTTATTCGAGTCATTTCTCTTGATTCCTATAAGACATACCTTTTAGTCGAGTCATTCTCCTTGATTTCTATAAGATGTACCTTTTAGTCTAGTCATTCTCCTTGATTCCTATAAGACATACCTTTTAATCGAGTCATCCCCCTTGATTCCTATAATACGTACCTTTTAGTTGAGTCATTCTCCTTGATTCCTATAAGATATACCTTTTAGTCGAATCACTCTCCGTATTCCTATAAGACATACCTTTTAGTGGAGTCATTCCTCTTGATTCCTATAAGATATACCTTTTAGTCGAATCAATCTCAGTATTCCTATGAGACATACCTTTTAGTCGAGTCATTCCCCTTGATTCCTATATGACGTACCTTTTAGTCAAGTCATCCCCCTTGATTCCTATAAGATGTACTTTTTAGTCGACTCATTCCCCTTGATTCCTATAAGACGTACCTTTTAGTTGAGTCATTCTCCTTGATTCCTATAAGACGTATGTTTTAGTCGAGTCATTCCCCTTGATTTCTATAAGCCGTACCTTTTAGTCGAGTCCCCCCTGATTCCCATAAGAGGTACATTTTAGTCGAGTCATTCTCCTTGATTTTTAAAAGACGTACCTTTTAGTTGAGTCATCCCCCTTGATTCCTATAAGAAGTACCTTTTAGTCGAGTCATTCTCCTTGATTCCCATAAGATATATCTTTTAGTCGAATCACTCCTCGTATTCCTATAAGATATACCTTTTAGTCGAGTCATTTTCCTTGATTCCTATAAGACGTACCTTTTAGTCAAGTTATTCTCCTTGATTGATTCCTATAAGATATGCCTTTTAGTCGAGTCATTCCCCTTGATTCATATAAGACATTCCTTTTAGTCGATTCATTCCCTTTGATCCCTATGAGACATACCTTTTAGTTGAGTCATTCTCCTTGATTTCTATAAGATGTACCTTTTAGTTGAGTCATTCCCCTTGATTCTTATAAGACTTACCTTTTAGTCGAGTCATCCTCCTTGATTCCTATAAGATATACCTTTTTAGTCGAGTCATTCTCCTTGATTCCTATAAAACGTACCTTTTAGTCGAGTCATTCTCCTTGATTTTTATAAGACGTACCTTTTAGTTGAGTCATACCCCTTGATTCCTATAAGAAGTACCTTTTAGTCAAGTCATTCTCCTTGATTCCTATAACATATATCTTTTAGTCGAATTACTCCTCGTATTCCTATAAGATATACCTTTTAGTCGAGTTATTTTCCTTGATTCCTATAAGGCGTACCTTTTAGTCGAGTTATCCTCCTTGATTTATTCCTATAAGATATGTCTTTTAGTCGAGTCATTCCCCTTGATTCATATAAGACATTCCTTTTAGTCGAGTCATTCCATTTGATCCCTATAAGACGTACCTTTTAGTTGAGTCATTCTCCTTGATTCCTATAAGATGTACCTTTTAGTCGAGTCATTCCCCTTGATTCCTATAAGACTTACCTTTTAGTCGAGTCATCCTCCTTGATTCCTATAAGATATACCTTTTTAGTCGAGTCATTCTCCTTGATTCCTATAAGACTTACCTTTTAGTCGAGTCATTCCCTTTGATTTCTAGAAGATATAGATGTATTTTCTATTTGAATCATTTCATTTAACCCCTAGGAGACATACTTTTTAATTTTTGTCATTATTTTTACTCTGAAGAGACGCATATTTTTAACAGGGCCTTGGTTCACCCTCTTTATTGTAATTTTCAAAAGTTATGATCTAATGACAACCACAAAATTTTCAAGTACAAACTGGGGCAAAAATTTTGTTCGTGTTTATTGAATTTTACTTTCTGCTCAGGACCCTCCTGGATAATGGAATTTTTCTTTTCTCATTCACCTTTTATTTTGAGTTTAGGAGCCTGCTTAAAGAACGGGGTAAAGAAATAGCAAGTCAAGAGCCCGCCTGAAGAATAGGGTGAAGAAATAACAAGTCAGGAGCCCGCCTGAAGAATAGGGTGAAGAAATAAAAAGTCAGGAGCCCACCTGAAGAAAAGAGTGAAGAAATAAAAAGTTAGGAGCCTAACTGAATAACAAGGTAAATAAATAACAAGTCAGGAGCCTGCCTGAAGAATAGGGTGATGAAATAACAAGTCAGGAGCCCGCCTAAAGAATAGGGTGAAGATTTTCAAGTTCAAGTCAGGGGAAAGTTTGAAGAGTGAGTCAATTGTTAAGTTCCTCTCCAAATGCCAAGGGCTATGAAGGAACATTTCATTTTTATTTCAAGATTCAACTCAAAATAATGACTATCTCACCATTTGAGAAGTCATGAGATTCAAGTCAAGATTATAGAAAATGTATCTTCATTTTCTATTTTTGTTTGAAAGTAAAGGCAGAAGTCGTGAACTAGAAACTCAACGGAACCTCACTCAACCTCTATTTGGTTCTCTCACTATTTTACCTATTTGAACTACACGTGACCTGATTCCCTTTTAACTCGGGATATGTAGGCGGTCCAAGAACAGGACTCGGTCACATCTTTTCTTTTCTTTTAACTTTATCCTCATTTTTTTTGAATAATCGGAGGATCAAAAATCTTCTATTTGTCTACTTCTTTGTATGAAAAATCTTCGAGATTTCACACAAAGAGGGGAAAAATGTAGACACGTGATTTTTGACCCTTCTCGATTTCAATATATTTTTCGGCATTGAGTATTTTTATGTTTATGTTGTCCAATATTTATTTTAGTTCTTATTTCAATTTTAATAAGCTTTAATTGAAAATTTAAATAAATAAATTTGCAGTTTTGAGTTATTTTTTTTAAAAAATAATAATACGAAGAATTCAAAAATATATTTTCCTTTTAAATTTTAATAAATAAGCTAGTATTTTTAGTATTATCTTAATTATATTTATTTTTGGCTATTTATAAGTTATTATTGTATCTTCTTAAATATAAAAAAAAATTAATTAGTTATTATTATTTATTTATTTTTATTAATTATTATTATTATTGTTAATATTTTAATTAAAAATAAATAAAAATAAAAAAATAATTTTTCAAATCCTAAACTACCCAACTATTCCCCCCAAATTCCTTTATTTAAGGAACCTCCCCACTACCAAAGTACGTGGATTCTATCTATCTGTACTTGGATACTACATCAAACACTTTGATAGAGCAACACAAACAGAAAAAAAAAAGAGAAAAACAAAAAAAAAACATCAGATAAAGAGAGAAGGGATTAAAGTTTAAAGATTGAGTTTGGTTGCCTGACGAGTTTCCAGTGATGATTGTTTCTCGCTTTATTATCCAGGTCAAGTAATTACAGGTTCTTTTCAATCTTGAACCATTTTATGTTGTAAGTTTATGAAAAAATATAAAGAAAATGTTGAAGTGATTTTCTGCATTATTTTAGCATATGTAATGATTAATTATGTAAACTTTTATTACTATGTGTTATAGAATGGAGTTTGTTGAATATTTGTGTTGAAGTTCTGTATTCATACATCATTGAACACACACACATAGAGTACGTACACACATAGTGAGAATAATAAATCAGTAAAAGAAAATAGGGAAAAATGAACACACCATTCACGCATACACACTCAAACACCATATACGGAGAAAATAGTAAGTAAAAAAATAAAAAATGATTGGGATAAGGGAGAGAAATCAGTGGGATAATGGGAAGAAAATAGGCCGGTCATGCAAGTTTCCCGATAAAATTTCGCCGGAATCAGAAAATACACACACTGTACACATGCGCACACACATAGCAAAACTGAAGGGTCGTAGTTCATTTTTCCGGTGACAAACCGCCGAAAAACCGGCCAAATCTTATCGGCAAGTCTCTTTTTCTGTTGAATGGCGCTGCCCTTTTTCGCTTTTCCCTTTCCCGTCACCCACCGCCATGATTGGCTGGTTGGAATTCCTCCGACGAGTCCACTGCTATCGCTTTTCTCTTCATCCTTCCCCTCTCCCAGTGCTAGATCTAGCTAGAACCACCACTAGAAACGATGAAACCAACCAAGTCACCATTTTCGTCCCCGTTTTTGCACCAGATTCGGTGAAAATCATCAAAAATTTTCCTCCCAACTGTCGGAACCCTAACGCCGGCGAACCTACAACCACTGCTATCATGGCAGTTCCACCATCGCTGCACCGCGCCCTCCTCTTTTCCCTCGTTTATCTTACACAGTCAATATTTCTGCCACCATGAGCCGTACTTTTCTATTCTCTAGTTATTAAATGTTGAAAAGTAAGAAAAGGGGATTTTATATTTATTTTGATTTGTATTTTTCATTTGCATATTATGTCAAGTCTTTGTTAATTAGATTTGTGATTAAATTTTTAAGAAAGAAAATTTAATTTTGATTAAGTTGGACATCAAGGAAAATAAATTTCATACACGATTTATATATCTGTAGTTTATATGATGTTTGTTTTAAGATAGGAATTTATTTTATGATAATTTAAATTTAATTTAAAATTATTTGAGTAAACAAGGTTGATTTTATATATTTGTAAGATTATTTTATTATTATTATTTTATTTTTATTTTATTTTCATTGTTATTAATAAAACTTAATCATTTGTTGAATTAATCGACTACTTTAATTGAATATTGTTTAAGTTTATTATTAAGAGTAAGTAGCATTTTAAATAGATAAAAATTATTATGAATTTACAAAAGAAAAATCACGCCTCTAATGCTAGATAAATTTTAGACATGTTTAAAATTTTTGTCTCAATTAAGAATGCGGTGTACACATCTTTCTGAGATATTTAAAAATAATTCAAGGATGAAATAATGCACTTTGACAAATATTTTTCTAGAATTTATTTTTCACCGATTAAATATGAGAGTTTTAAATAATTTTGATATAATAAAAATGAGCAAAATTAGGCCTTAACATAATGTGTCAAAATAGCTTAAGTCAAAATAAGTTGATTAAAGCGATCGTGCTAGAACCACGGGACTCGAGGGGTGCCTCACACCTTCCCTTCGAGCAATAGAATTCCTTACCCAATCTTCTGTTTTCGCAGACCAATAATGAAAGAGTAAACTTACTTTTGATTAGGGATTCAATAAGGTGACTTGGAAAACCATAACTCAATTTCAAGTGGAGACTCTATAAATAAATTAATCCCTATTCAAAACTATCACTTTAATTGGGAAAACCCTTCAACTTCGACCTCTCGAGTGAAAAAGGGGTGTGACACGACTAAGATAACGGTTGGTTTGGTGTCGGATTAGCAATTAATGGACGGTTATTGGATGGTGTAACAGATAAATTTAAGAGAGAATTAAATACCAAGAGATTATTCGTAGTTCCTCCATTTCTTCACCAACTAAGTTGTTTGTATATTATGATTGATCTATTTATCAATCTTTTAGACTTCTTGAGTTTTCTTCGTTTAGTTATTTAATAGGTGAGCTCGAGATAGCTGCCTGATGAGAGGAAGGGACGCCGGGTACAGTCTATCGAATCAAATAAGTTTTTTCTTCTAGACCAAAAATGAATGTAGAAACATTTTTAATTACTGGATTGACAGAAAAAAATTAAAACTTTAATATTAGTTGAATTTTTATGTTTTATATCAAACTTTGTGAAGGACACATTTGGGTTGTTTAATTTTTATTGCGGTCCTTTGTGTTGTCAAGAATAAATTATGTTTTGGATTAAGAATTAATTTCAGATTTTCTTTATATTTTAGGGAGTCTAAATGCACTTTATGGTTAGTTGTCACAAGAAGTGGCATGTTATTTTCTAAACTAAGAAGTGATTAGAATAATAAATGGAGTTTTATATGTTGGATTGACAAAAGATACTTATATATCTAAGGGTAAAAATATAATTATAATAATTCTTGATGGGTTAACGATTTACCCGATAAGAAAATTGAGTAATCCGTCTCTACACCAATAAGCCATCAATTATAAAATTTTGACTCGTTCTTCAACCATTAATCCGATAACCCATTACCAATTAGCCAATAAACTAATTTTGCGGTTGGGTTAACGGTTACGGTTCGGTTTTGAACAGCCCTACTAAGAGTTCTCATAAAGTTTATCAAGAACTTTAAGATAATAATCCATAAATTTTCTTGACAATGTGGGCCCACTTTACAAGCAACAAATCATTATTTTACTACTAGTGAAACTTTTGCACGTGAAAATTTTCAATATGGACATTTATTTACTCCCTCCATTTTATTTTATGTGACATACTTTAATCGGACATGGTGTATAAAAAAGTCCTTATGGGATCTCGTGACTACGGGAGCCGATAGCCGAGTTAGGAGCCAGCGAAACAAAAATTTGCTACGTACAAGATAACAAAAAATTATATTATTTTCTTTGCCGGTAAACTGTCGTATTTTCAATATTTGATTTGGAGTTGAACAATAAGGGTCGGGACATCCGCGAAACCCCAAAATAATTTAATAATCAATGCTAGATCATGCCATGAAATGCAATAATTAAATTCTGCAAAACTAAAACACATAAATACGTAAGCAATTTAAACAGTTAGTCAAAAGATGAAATTAAACATTTGGTTAGAACCTAGTTAAATATCCCCAGCAAAGTCACCATTTTTGTTTTGTGAAAATTTTGACTTTTTTAGAGTCGCTACTTAATTTTTTTGAAAAGGAATTAAGAAAACCTTTGAAAGTTATTTAAACGATCCAAAACAAAAAATCATTTAAGTTTGAAGATTCTGAGTAAGCAGTTCCTATTAATACTCTTGGAAGGTTGTTAACGCACTAAGTATATTCGTTAACTTGTGGTTATCTGGGCAGTTTGAAAATATCTTTTGATTAACTTCAAAAAGAAAGATTGTTTGTTGAAATGTAATTGATTTTAGGCAAAGATTTGTATAAAATAAAGTTGGATGACTTAGTAGGGATTTTAACCAAGTTTAAATAAATTAATAATAAAGTATGTAAAAGGGGAAAGTGAGAAAATAAAAGACTTAGGCCATTGGATCCAAATCAATAGACCCTGTCCTAATCTAATTGGGTTTTTGGCCCACTTGCACCGGTCCTAATCTAAATATTAGGCTTTCGGCTTACAACCTATCCTAAGCTAGTTTTTGGACCTTTGAGGCCCAAAATTCATCTCACCTGTATTAAAATACAACTTTGGCTTCGAGGCCTAAATAAATGAATAAATAAATGACTAAATGGATAAATAAAAAGAAGACAATAATAAAAAATCGAGACTTTCCAAGTCTCTTAGTGACCTCATCAATGAGTTTTGACCCATTTTTCTTCTTCGTCTATCTTCTAACACCCGCACGCCATGTAGTGGACCTTGGGTTTAAACTTCGAACTTGACTCAAAGAGGTGAGCCTCATTGACCCATTACGAAATGCAAGAGGAGAGGAGTCCATTTGAACTTGAGATATTTTTTGCATGCAAAGAAAAGATAAATAAATTAATATACGTTCAAGGCATAATAGTTACATGTTTCAAAGCAAAAGAAAATATCAAGAATCTATTTTTGAATTACAATGATAAGGATACTTGCACAAGAATGAGAGTCAACAAATAAAATGCAAAGCAAAGACACCCACTTACATGTCTCATGATTTATGTTCATATGAGAATGAATAAAGGTAAAAGGAAGAAGGTAATGTTCAATGAATTAATGCGAGAACAAACATCGCAAATTTGCGAGAGTAAAGGGATGAGACGATAAGAAAAATACCCATGACTTCTAAAATTGAACAAACATAGACACTAATCCATATAACAAAAGAAAATAAAGGTTAACTTTTCAAGAAAGAGAATCTTTAAATTTCAATTAAGGCAACATTAACGAAAATTTATACATCTAAATTACAACCAACATTTTATGGAAAAATGTGTAACTACCTATGGTTTATATTTCTAAGACATCGTTCATTCTCTTTTTATATTATGAATAAAAGAGAGACATGAATCAAGTCTTACACACACAAAGAGCACATATAATAATTCAGAGTAAGAAAATAAGAATAAAAGTTTAGCATCTCTAAAAATGAAATATCGTTCGACAATCATACTATGCATGAGTCAAAAATATCCACATGATTCTATTTATCCAAAAAAAGTCCAAACTTTCTCATCATTTTGACAAGACAACATGCGAATAAAAGAGGAATAAACATCTTGGATGAAAAATAAAGCTAGCACTTCATCTCGTATATGAGAATTTTGAAATTCGTTAAAATAATTAGCAAGAAAATGATAAATTTTTGACTTAACTAATTACTATTTTTATTAAGGAAAAGCAAACAATAATAACTATTTTTACAACATAAAAGAAACAACTTTACATGCTAAAACAAACATATCTACCAACAATGAGTTTAAACAAGACATGAGTATGTTTTTCAAGCAAAGATCTAAACTTTATACAAAATAATCAAATAATAAGGTCAAAAGGTAAATCAATGAATATTAACTATTTTTTTAAACATGAAGAAACTAACTTTACATGCCAAAAACAAACATATCCACCAACAATGAGTTTAAACAAAGCATAAGAACATCTTTTAAGCAAAGATTGAAACTTTATTTATAATAATCAAAGAATAAAGTCAAAAAAGGCATGTAAAACTATTGCTAGCTCATTTTTATATCATGAACATGAAAATAATTAAAATATCGATACCACAATATCCTATGGCCTTAGAGTCCATCTATAGCAAACAATTCCAGAAAACAAATTATAACTACGAACTACGAAGAAGAAAAAGATGAAGAAGAAAACGATAATAAAACTAAAAAAGGAAAAGGAAAGGTGTGTTTACATTTTTGGGGACAGCAAAACGAGACTACAAGCTTCGTTGGAATCAACCACCACCGAAAACTTCGCCGGCAACTTGAAAATTTTGATTAGCCGACCAACTCTACGAAACAAAAAGTTTTTACTAAATAAAAATAACTATTTTGCTCAAAAGAATTTTTTCACCTTTCTAGCCTTTTTTGTTTACTTTTCCACCACTTTTTCTACCAAAATAGTGGTAGTATTTATAGAAGAGAATGGAGTTTTTCTTCCTTTTCTCCATCAATGTGGGAGAAAAATATTCATAGAAAACAATGAAGATTTATTTCTTGTCATCCACCAATGTGGGAGAAAAAATATTTTGGGGTATTTTTGAAATTTTAAAATTGAAGATAAGGTGAGGAGGAAGATAGTGTAGGGAGAAATTGTACCGCATAGTACAATTTTTGAATTTCAAAATTGGGAAAGGACAAAGTTGGGGGGAAATAGAACAATGTAATACAATTTGAAATTATTTTTTGGTGGAAATTGGGTAGAAGTTATGAGAGTTTTTGGGAATTTTGGGGTTATTTAAAATATAACCCCAATTGGGATTTAAAATTTAGCCAAATTTATTTAATTTTGACCAATTTAAAAATCAATTGGCGGATTACATTGCAATTATGGCCAATTTTATTTTAATTATGGCCAAATCTAATAGATTGACTAAATTAAATTAAACTTTGATACGAATTAATACTTCTTTTAATCCCGAGCTTCTTAATTTAATAAAATCAATGCATATTTATCCAAATATATTATTTTGATAAAAAAATTATATTAAAATCAATATTTTAATCATTATATTTATTTTTAAAATAATCCTTAATTAAAATCCGATATTCCATAGAATAAATATTTAAATAATCAAATTATATAATCTTATAATTGAACACGATAATATATAATCTCTACTTAAAATGATAAAATTACATACAAATATATTTTTAAAAAAAATTGGATGAAATAAATATTTTGATTTTATTAAAACCGAAGAAACTCGGGATTAAATTTAGTTGTGGAAGGCAAAAATTAGGTGTCAACAATTGACCCTTCCTTTGGGTAGGGTGGATGCAAGTAACCCTAGGCAAAGGGAAGTTGACGTTCCTAATTTTTGTCCGACCACAGATTCGAATCTGAAAGAGGTTGGCTTTCGCACGAGTTTCATGTAGTTATGGCTGGACCCTGGTATTAGGCCTTCTACACATCTTAGGATACATGAAAATTCAGGCCACTTGTAGTTCATAAATCTTGATTTAAAGCATGATTTTTAAAAAATTCACCAGTTATCTTAGTTTTGGAGTTTTTGATGGAATCAAAAAGTTGGGGAATAAAGGAATTGGGGGGAGTTTGGAACGTAGACGAGTTTTTTCTACATAGATCCCAGCCTACATATCCCTGAGACCCAGGAAATCAGACTGTTTGTAGTTCGACTCAATCAGTAGAAAAGATAGTCTTTTATTTCAGACGATCTTTGGATCAAGATAAGTGACAAGTTGATCGAGTTGCGAAAAATAGGCTTGTAACCTCTTAACCATGAATGTGGGATCCTTCATACCCATAGAAAATAACTTACCAGGACATAATTTTCAAAACTCTAAGTATGTTGTCACCCGAATTTGAAAGAAAGAGAAGGTTACCCTCGTCATGAGTTTAGAAATATCCCAAAGGTGAAGTTGAAACCATAATATATCTAAATAACCATATGCCTTCTAATAGGGGTGTGGTTGGATGGTGGTGGCAATCATTATTTAGTCTGCGTCTAAAGAGTTTGACGTTCCTCTCTAGACTATGTCCCATTTTGCTGCTAAAAAAGAGTTCCACGTTGTTCTGCGTCTTATCTAGAGTCGTCTGCACCAGTGGTTTAATTTGATATTTTCATCCTCTTGGATGTTCTCGACAATGTCTCAAACAAAAATTGTTAGTCCTAAACACAATTCATGAAAGAGATAAATAGTCTTTACCATATCTCCATGTGAGTTGTTGCCTAAAAAGCGAAGTCATCCTTTCATAAACCTATTTGGAAGGAAATAACTTGCAATAGTAGATACAACAAACCTCTTGGTTTTTGCATAATTAGCTTATTTTTCAGTTGAATATGTCTTTAAAGTGGGGTGGCCCTTTTGGATATCGACGATACTTTATGTAGAACGGTCCCTGCAACCGTGTAATTTTATGCTGATGCGGCAACCTTTTGGTCACCTATAATGCGTGTCATATGTAGCATTATAATATCTCTAGTTATTGACAATGCTTCTTTCCATGTGACTCTCAGGCAAGTCTTGCGTATCTTTTGTATCGATACGACATAGATTTCCCTTGAATAGTCAATCTTCGGATAATCTTGTGCATTATTTGATGTTGGATACGAGGTGACTTACAAATATCCTTTGAATTTCTATCTTCTATTTGATCCCATACATTATCAACCTTGGATAAGATATGGATTACAGATATACCTCCAATCACTTACTCTCAAGTGTTTCTGCACATTATCCGATCTTGGATACAATATGACTTATAGATATCTCTCAAATTTCTTGTCTTTGGGTAATATTGTACATAATCAATCTTGGATATGAAGCGGCTTATAGAGAACCCTTGGACTTATCAATTTGATAATCTTGCATATTCTTCGATAAGGATTTAGTTGCAACTTATAGATAACCTTTGGACTACCAGTTTTTGGGTAACCTTGCACACTATCCGGTTAGGATTTCATTGTGGCTTACGGATGACCTATGGTCTATCAACTCATAGGTAATATTTCATGCTATCCTATTTTAAATAATATGACTTATAGATGACCCTCAGATTGTCAACTTCTAGGATATCTCATATATCACTCGTCTTCATATAATGACTTAAAGACATCCCTTTAAATTGTGTGCTCTTGATGCATTTAGATGTTGATTCATAAAATAATGAGATATCCTCGATGCTAGCATTTATGTCTCGCGTGTCAATAGATTTTAAATGTTGATGATATCTTTAATGCCAGTGTTTGTGTCTTGCGTGTCAATAGATATTAGATGTTGATGATATCCTTGATGCCAACATTTTTGTTTCGTGTGTCAATGGATTTTGCATGCTAATGATATCCTCAATGCTAGTATTTGTGTCTCATGTGTCAATAGATATTGAATGCTGATGATATCCTCGATGCCAGCGTTTGTGTCTCGCATGTCAACAGATATGAAATACTAATGATATCCTCAACGCAAGCATTTTTGTCTCGCGTGTCAATAGTTATTGAATGCTAATGATATCCTCGATGCCAGTGTTTGTGTCTCGCATATCAACAGATATTAAATGCTGATAATTCTTTGTGTAATTGCCTTATTGGCAATGAAAACGATTTCACCTAAGTCCGTTTGTCTACATTTTTGCTTTCCACATGTACCTGCACTCAATGTAGACAGTTAGTAGACATAATGCCACTCTCACTGACGACCACAATCATATTTGCAGAAATTTAAATGTCATATAATCGGCATCATAATCTGAATTGTCTAATCTACTATTCATCCTTTTTCAAAAAAGTATTTAAATAGCAGACCCACCAGATATAAATGAATGGGCAAAATCCCTTTTTAGGATCACTCAAATACATTTCTTTTCGTTTTAATGATTTTTGAGAAAGAATTTCGACTCTTCTTCCTATTGATTGATCCTTTTGATTATTGTATTTACTGTGTCAAATCCTTTGAATGCACCTGCGTTCAAAGTAAATATTTAATAGACACAAAGTCGCTTATGCTAGCGACTACTTTTATATAAAGAATTCTAAATACAATATTCATAAAGAAGATAAGGCGCCTTTGTTTGTCCTTCATAGATAATTTAAAAGGACCTCAATAAATGGGTATTAAACCCATCTTTGGGGCTACCCAATGTCACGATCCAAACTGGGGCCTGGCCGTGACGGACATCCCAAACCATGAAGGCTCGGAACACCCTTCTCTATCTGGTAATCATGCACATCATTCATATAATAAAAGAAAATGCAGAAATATAATCGAATACGGAAACATGGTCATACTCTGAATTTAATTTAACAATGAAGGATAAAACCTCAATATCAACAAAACAACATCTGAACCATTCTGCGAAATCTCTACTACATCTAAATACAACAACTATCTGAAAACTGGGACAAGGCCCCTAGTGGACCAAAATCATAATAAGTAATATAATCTGAAAGACATAGGCCTTCTGAAATAAAGAAGGCTTACCAACTGCACACATCACTGTTGTCTGAAAACTTTATGGCTTAGCAGGACCTCTGAACTGAACTTTAGACCTGGGAGGTAGGGAGTCAATACAAATGTACTGGTACACAGAGCAAATCCAAAATAATAATTTCTATTCAACATATATGAGAGCAATTTAAAATAGTTCATAAATATATCATATAGTCAGAAATCTCATGGGCATTTTCAAAAGACTCTGTAAAATTATCTGAACTCTGTGATATTCTTTATTTTACTTTTGTTCTAGGTGGTATACTCAACATTCTATAATTCATGGGCTATATAGAATCTGCCATTAACTCGGTAGCCAAGCCCCCAACCCAAGTGTGCCATAAGGGTCGGAGTCTCTGAATCTACTACTCCACACGGTCGTCGCCAGCGTACAATAATAATCTGCCCGTATCGTTAATTACGATTTTAGGCTAAGAGTTACTTGAACTCAAACCTTCTTCGGGTAACCACCTAACCCTCTTTATGCCTATTTTTAACTCTTTAAAACATGCATTCTCTGAAAACATATTCTGAAAATATTCTCTAAAGACATACTCTAAAAACATATTATGTTATGGCATACATACTTATGGTATCGTCATACCATTGACTTGCAAGTCACATCTCTAAGCCATTATTAGCATATTACAATCTCTATTTCCAAAACATAAATTTGGAACCACCATATCAATAAGTCAGTTCAAATCACCCTTTCCTTAAATACTCATGTAAACACATGTATGCAACTCTTTTTGACAACATTTCAAATGATACAAAGTGGTCATGTCAAAATTCTTAATCTTATGCAAATTTTCTCTCTTTAATGAAACACATTTATATCAAGAAACTCGCTCTAAAAAACTCTAAATCATGCTCAAAATACTATGGTATTTGAGTAAAGTATTTTCAAGCCATGAATCATGCATATCAAATCATTCACAATAAGATCACAAATTTAAAGTCATCATAAGAGAGGGATTTCATAATTTATGCTCTCAAACAATCTTCAAATCTGAATTTTTCATACATATACATATACATGTAAATGAATTTAAAGGGAAAGTCCTAAGGGCCAAATCAACAATGCCTGAACATTTATATTGCATAATAAAATCATGTATTTCAAAACCTTTTTCTAAAATAATGCTTGAAAATCTTTAAATCATGTTCTAGTGTTTCCAAGCCTATGTAGTTTTTAGGATAAACCCCACTTACCTTAAATTATAAGATCTGAAAGATGGAACCTAGATTTAGATAGATGAAACCCGGATCTTGATTTGTTTCTTGGAGAACTTAAACTTAAGGCTTGATTTTCTTGAATTTCTTGTTCTTGGAGAAAACCCTAATTTGATCTTATTTTGTGAGTGAAGAGGAAGTTTTAGATGTTGTAAAACTGATAATGATTGATTAATAATACTTAAGGGGTGATTTAATTCGTGTGAAAGATTTTTGGAGTGAGGGAAAGACCAAAATACTCCTATGAAATCACTTCCCAGTTGCTGAAATTCTCAGCTGACGACCAAGGCTGATAAGCCATTAGAACTACGATAGTCGGCCAGCCCAAGTCATCACCTAGGACCTAAAATTGATGGGATTCTGTCTAAGGCTGACGACATATTCTAAAAAGTCGTCAGATTTGTGACAAGCCATCAGAATTATCGTCACTCAGTTTCCAGGCTGATATATTGGAATATAATGGGCATAACTTTTTGCTTCGATATCGAATTTTGGTAAAATTGGTAGTGTTGTAAAGAGACTCAAGGACCTTTAATTTTATATATAGTAGTCCCCTCAGTTTGTCATATACTAGTAGTTATGGTCAATTGAAGTTGATTCAAGTTCTGACGCTCACTAAAACTTGAACTATAGGAAGGCTTTCAACTAGTCCTTGAGTTAAGGGACCTCTATGATCTCGAGTCATGCCCAACTAGATTCACACACTACACAAATGATTAAAGTACTATATTTGCATTAGATTTATAGCTTTTGGAACATCTACACGTAGAAATGATGGTTTTTGTTCTAGCTCAAAATGCTGGGTGTTACATTATCTCTCCCTTGGAATCATTCGTTCCCGAATGATGGGTAGGAACTTGTTGAAGCTTAAAGGTATTCAATAATGCAAACATGATGTGCCTTCTAAGAAAGGATATAACTGATCTGAAATATTTGAACTTCTATCATGAAACCGAATTCTGAGCTGACTTCACTTTTCTTGCTTCAAGAAGCTGATTCGTGCTGAAAGTTTAGGATTCCCTTGAAATGTTCATGATCCAATCATACATATTGAATTTGTAAGTGATAACTTATGCAAGTACTAATCATAAGACAACAAGACTTAGATCGTACAAGGGTATTACACTGTCTGAGCTAAAATATTTGGAAAATTTTAAGATTATGCGCTGAACTCTTATGAACTGATTCGTGATTAAATAGCTAAATCTGAAACATAATGCTTGGATTGAACTAAATTCTCAATTTACATGGATGGAATAGATTAGTAGGAACGGGTGAAAAGATGGAAAACCGCAGAAACTTGTCTGCCTGACTGTTACACTGAATTTCTGGCTATTCAGACTGAACTATACTAGAAACTTATATGTAACTGGAGTATCTCTTCCACACCCTCTCTAAAGAAGTTCTAGTACCATTAGGGAGCAAAGAATCTTGAGCATGAGTTACACAATGCATCCAACTATGGAATCACAACAATGACATCACTCTATAGCATGGAATATAAACATATATCTCATAAACTAGGATAGAATTACCAGGCCTTAGGAAATACAACTTCTTACTTTCAAGCTTAGCACACTTCTCGAATATCCCTTAAATATACTATTCTCCTCAAATACCATATACATTCGATTCAACTTATAACTCTCATATGGGTATTTATAAATCTTTTTACTAATGTCTATAGTAGCTTAAATCCTCTCACCATGATCAAGCCTAACTCCAATTTACAAACTACAACATGCCACACTACGATACTAGTCCAAACCATATGATTCAACCTTCTATATCATTTTAAAGTTCACCCTACGCATATCATGCCTTACCACTTCAATGACTAGTTCTGATTTCTTACTATGGATTCACTAGCACATATTGCGTTCCTCCACTTAAATCCCAATAGGTCATTAAAGCCTATCTTTATAATTACATATGAACTTCAAGATAAACACCCATAAAGACATACTTCACATATTCTCTAAACCACTATCAATATAACTCCCATGTGCTACCCTAAGAACATACACACACCAATTTCCACTAACCATCACATGTATTCAAGTCTTGACCCCAGATCTTACTTCACACTTATGGCCTTATCTAAAACAAGCATACAATGATCTTTCATCAACAAGAAAACATTCACTCATCACTACTGTCATTACATAAGGAGGAGTCACTAAAAGGTTAGAACATAAGACTTTGAAGTATGGAAGGACACTATACAAACTCGACACTTAACTGAGGCCTGAGGAACAACGAATCAACATCAGGGATTCATCAGAGTGATTTAAATTGAGGGCTTACCTGGCTACAAGCTAAATCTCACCAATCATTTGGCGTGTAGCATGAGTTATAGGAACTGAACACACTATAAAGCATAAGTACACGAGTCATGAGCTGCATGACCTCAATTTGGAGTTCATAACATATGGAATGTGATTCCAACTACTGAATGAACTGGAACTCCTCATTTTGGGATTGGAAGAGTACATGATTTTCTATCATATGCATGAATATGAACCATGATCATGGAACTAAAACGTAAGGAATAAGTAGGTATTAGGATAACTGAAAAATACTGAGATGAGAATGGGTTGAGCCTTACCCTTATTTTCTGATGTTCTATATCATACTGGCATCACTACTAGAATCTGAGATCCTGACTTGGTTATTCGTACTATCATCTCCCCCTTAGCTTCAAGTCATCATCTTAAGTTTGAGAGATCTCTTTCTAGACTTTAAACTGAACTATACTTACTGCACTCTAGGGTCTAGAAAACGACCATACACATACATCATAGAACTTAACCCGAATGACTACACCTGAAAGTGGAAAACCCACTATTAATACTACCTTCTGAGGTACACTCTATCTTTCTATACCCATCAATAGTCATTATATAGTACTTGAACACTTACTAACTTTGAATCTTCATGAATATCCCCTAGTTGAAGTGCACATCCTCTAGTGCTTCTACTCTTATTTCTATTAGTTCAACCCTCAAAACTCAAACTTAGATTCCAATACTTAACATGGACATCACCAAGCCTTTGATGAACCATGCTACTTCTGTCATAGCCTACCAATATCGCGACCCCAAACTTAGATCTCTCTACCATGAGGATCAAGATCATATCAAAAGGCTCCACACTATTAGTCAAAACTCCTTAACTTGGCCATTTAGAACACCATGCAGCATCTAACTAGTCTTTCTCCACCTAGAAACTCAACAGTACCACTAGCCACATACAACATGTAATAGCCTTAGAGAAAATACTGCAACCTCATATCACCTTGGGTATACTTTTTACCTCATACATACAGTATTATACTTTATTAGGAATTAAATAAACTTAATCTATTGCATACACTGTTCAAGCCTATTAGATCACTTCCATAAAACTAGTATCATTAACCAAGAAATCATCACATCCACCTTTATGGACACCAACTGATCAAACTTAATGTCTAGTGCTAAACATGATTTATACCCCAACCTAAAACGCAATTCTCACAAACATTCATCATTAATCTTAAGCCACCATTTTTACATCCACATTCTATAATAAATTCAAGCCTATAGTCTAACATCAACCATTTACCACCAATGAAGAATGCAACATAATATACTAGTCCATAAAATTAGGACATTATATCCAAATACCTTGAAAAATATACTACATACCTTGTCACAAGTAGTACTAGTTTACAACTACCAACTAAAAGAAGGTCGGTAGGGGGGGAGGGGTAAAGTCACATAATAGACATGGTCAACCTTAATCTCATATCATAACCCCATAAAATCTTATCTACTTATACGACTTTCTCACATCACACTTACTTACCCAAGCGTACATTTAGACTACCTTCAAATTCCACAACAACCATGAGTCTATAATTATAACTTACTGGCTCATCTAGCAATTTTCATACTTCAAGCATACAACAATTCACCTTAACCAATAACTCCTCCTCTACCTTCTACTAAACTAACACAAAAGGACGTATCACTTTATTACCAACTCAATATCATGTAAAAAGATTTGGCTATACATATATTCAACCTACACAAGAATAGCAAGTTGCTAGTGAATCGAAAAAGGCCTCACACAGCTTTACTAGACTTTGATTTTCTTGTGTTTTAAACAAAAAAATGAGATAAATGACAAGGAAACTATGCTAGTAAATTGAAAGAGCCCCACACAGCTACACTAGACTTTGAGTTTCAACAGCACAATGATAACAAGATTTCAAGAGATAGAAACTTGACACACAATAATCAATGATCTAAGAATACATATCTTACTCCGTATGAATAAAAAAATTGAGTCAAACACTCCCCCCACATACTACCATACAATCCGCACATGCTACTAGCTACCACATTAGTCTATCACTATAAAAGGGTAGATCATCCTCAAACATTGGTTATTTAACTAAAATATTTATTTATACAAAAGTCACCCTCACTTTAAGTTCAAACTTTGTGACTTCACATCTCCAACTTCTTGGTCCAACATCAATACCAATAGGTCATGACACCGACACTTAACATATACTACTACTCGAGTGAAAATATAGTTCCAACATTCTGCTACATATCATCCCCCTGAAGCGTGACATCTGCAACATAAATTCTGAAAAGAACTGAATACACTTAATACTGCAGGCTGAAAAGTATAATCTCATTAGAATAAAAGTTCACACTAGAATCAATACACTCTAAAGAACTAACAGACTCTTCTCAAGCCCTTGCACAATTTTAAAATCTTATATGGCTTAATCAGAAAGGACCAAACCATTTAGACTCTAAATTTCTGAACTTGAATTGCCCTAATAATGAGACATATCTGAGCACATTAAAGTAAGGAAAGAATTGGGATAACTTTACTTTCATATGGGAGACACCATAGCACGAATTAGAGTATGAAAGAGAAATATTCTGACTCCATAGCACGAACTAGAACATGATGAAAGGGAGATATTCCTAAACTCCTTATATCCTCCTGCTTACAAGTGTGGCATGCTACACAACTATAAATAAGACCCTACCCAACTCGATTTTGTAGACACCCTTGGACCATGAACCGTGCTCTAATACGAAGTTTGTCATGACCTAAATTAGGGCCTGGCTGTGACGGACATCCCAAACCATGAAGGCTCGAAACGCCCTTCTCTATCTGGTAATCATGCACAATATTCATATAATAAAAGAAAATGCAGAAATATAATTGAATATGGAAACATGTTCATACTCCAAATTTAATTTAACAATGAAAGATAAAACCCCAATATCAATAAAACAATAACTGAACCAGTCTGTAAAATCTCTACTACATCTAAAAATAAAAACTATCTGAAAATTGAGACAAGGCCCCCAGTAGACCAAAACCATAATAAGTAACATAATCTAAAAGACATAGGTCTTCTAAAATAAAGAAGGCTCACTAACTGCACACATCACTATTTTCTGAAAACTCTATGGCTTAGGAGGACCTCTGAACTGAACTTTAGACTCTAGGAGATAAGGGATCAATACAAATATACTGGTATACAGAGCAAATCCAAAATAATAATTTGTATTCAACATATATGAGAGCAATTTATGAAAGACTCTGTAAAATTATCTGAACTTTGTGACACTCATTGTTTTACTTCTGCACTAGGTGGTATACCCTACAATTCTGTAATTCCATGGGCTATATGGAATCTGTCATTAACTCAACAGCCAAGCCCCTAACCCAAGTGTGCCACAAGGGTCAGAGTCTTTGAATCTACTATGCCACAAGGCCATCGCCAGCGTGCAACAATAATCTGCCGGTATTGGTAAATACAGTTTTAGGCTAAGAGTTACTTGAAATCAAGCCTTCTTCGGGTAACCACCTAACCCTCTTTATGCCTATTTTTGACTATTTAAAACATACATTCTCTAAAAATATATTTTGAAAACATTCTCTGAAGACATACTCTGAAAACATACTCTGAAAACATATTTTGTTATGGCATACATACTTATGGTATCATCATAACATTGACTTGCAAGTCACATCTCTGAGCCATTATTAGCATATTAGAATCTCTGTTTCTAAAACATAAATTTGGGACCACCATATCAATAAATCAGTTCGAAGCACCCTTTCCTTAAATAATCATGTAAACACATGTATGTTACTCTCTTTGACAACATTTCAAATGATACAAGGTGGTCATGTCAAAATTCTTAATCTTATTCAAATCTTTCTCTCTTTAACAAAATGCAGTTATATCAAAAAATTCTCTCTTAAAATCTCTAAATCATGCTCAAAATACTATGGTATTTGAGTAAACTATTTTCAAGCCATGAATCATACATATCAAATCATTCACAATAAGATCACAAATTTAAAGTCATCACAAGAGAGGAATTTCATAATTTATGTTTTCAAACAATCTTCAAATCTGAATTTTTCATACATATATAAATACATGTAAATAAATTTAAGGGGAAAGGCCTAAGGGCCAAATTAACAATGTATGAACATTTATATTGAATAATAAAATCATGTATTTCAAAACCCCTTTCTAAAATCATGCTTGAAAATCTTTAAATCATGTTCTAGTATTTCCAAGCCTATGTAGTTTTTAGAATAAACCCCACGTACCTTAAATTATAAGATCTGAAAGATGGAACCTAGATCTTGATAGATGAAACCCGGATCTTGATTTGTTTCTTGGAGATCTTGAACTTGAGGCTTGATTTTCTTGAATTTCTTGTTCTTGGATAAAACCCTAATTTGATCTTATTTTGAGAGTGAAGAGAAAGTTTTTGATATTGTAAAACTGATAATGATTGATTAATAACACTTAAGGGGTTATTTAATTCATGTGAAAGATTTTTGGAGTGAGGAAAAGACCAAAATACCTCTATGAAATTACTTCCCAGTTGCTGAAATTCTCAGCTGCCAACTAAGACTGATAAGCCACCAGATCTGTAATAGCCCGTCAGCCTAGGTCATTACTTAGGACCTGAAATTGATGGGTTTCTTCCTAAGGCTGATGACATATTCTGACAAGTCATCAGATTTGTGACAAGCCATCAGAATGGTTGTCACTCAGTTGCCAGGCTGATATGCTGGAATAAAATGGGCATAACATTTTGCTCCGATAGCAGATTTTGGAAAAATTAGAGGAGTTAGAAATAAGACTCAAAGGACTTTCATTTTATATATAGTAGCCCCCCTAGTTCGTCATATAAAATTAGTTATGGTCAATTGAAGTTGATCCAAGTTTTAACGCTCACTAAAAATTGAACGATAGGAAAGCTTTCAACTAGTCCTGGAGTTAAGGGACCTCTATAATCTCGAATCATGCCCAACTAGATTAACACACTACATAAATGATTAACACACTATATTTTCATTGGATTTATAGCTTTGGGAACATCTATGCATAGAAATGATGATTTTCGTTTTAGCCTGAAATGCAGGGTGTTACACCTAAAAACACCGTTCTTGAGCACTATGTGCTTTGGTGTGGATCGCAACCCACTTGGAGATTTTTTTTTCTTTGAAAAAGATTTTCATTTTTGTGTATTGATCTCTAAATCCACAGAAAAATGATTAGTTTTTTGAATCAAACTACTCCGTGTTGACCTTCTTCGATCTTGGTTTGCTCCTCGCCATCTTTCAGGTACTCCGTCATGTTGGGACTTCCACCTTGTCTCCTCATCCTAATATATGCTTAGGAAATTACTAAGTAGGAAGATTTGGATGGATTTTTTAGAGTAATCTTAATTTTTTTTAAAACTAGTTTCAAAACTTTTGTAAAAGATTTAGGAAATCTCTACCAGTTATGTCATGTAAAATTCCAATGAACATCTTCTACTTGGTTCTGACTATGTCTGATGTTTGACGAAGGATTGCTAGGGATTCAACATTATTGATGCTCTCTATCAGGAGATTTATCATAGCCAAAGATTTAGTCTATCTAGACTTTATCGAAGTTGGTGACTTTCAAAACTTGACTTTGACCTCTGGTGCTGGGGGATTTGAAATATATTCCAATATATTAGTGAAAATTTTGAGGAACTCCTCAAAATTTTTTCCCCAGTTTAAAGTTGTTTGAGATGATCTCAGCTCGAGGGATCCGAATCTTTGTTAGTCTTCATTCTCTTTGTTTTTGGAAGATAATCTTCCTCTTGTGAATTTTTGAGATTTCTTCTAAAAAATTCTGTCCTAGTTTTCATTTCCTGGGGTTATTTGACCGAGCTATTTTGGAACCTACGTATCTCGTTGAAGCAGGAATCAGGTCAAACATAGTTCAGGACAACGCTAAGGATACATATAAAATTCTAATGGGTTGACCGAAGCCGACATAGGCCGCCTACGTATCTCATTCTTGAGAATTCAGGTCATCGCGTAGTTCATACATAAAGGGAAGGGATAAATTATCCTAAGGGATTGACCGAAGCCGACTTAGGCCACTTACATATCCCTTTCTTGGAAATTCAGGTCAAACGTAGTTCATACATAAAGGGAAAAAGATTCTAGGCAATTACGCATCATAAAACAAATACTATCATAAAGGCAATTATAAATAAACCAAGAAAACAAAACTAAAACATCATTCAAACAATATCTCTTTACCATATCAGAATTATTTGTGCTTCTATTATGCGATCACTAACATTTGTCTCTTGGATTTCATCACGATTGCCCAGGTAGACTATTCCAATTTTTTCCAAGTTGGGCTTCTCTTATTTTTCAAATTCCTCTATATTTCCCACTAACTACTCCTCATTACCTTCTTTTATTCATCATCATTCTTC
This sequence comes from Capsicum annuum, assembly GCF_002878395.1. Lineage (NCBI taxonomy): Eukaryota > Viridiplantae > Streptophyta > Magnoliopsida > Solanales > Solanaceae > Capsicum > Capsicum annuum. The sequence continues at coordinate 209,452,044 of NC_061121.1, forward strand.
TCTCTTTGTTCGTCTAACCCTTGACATGACATGATACTAGCAGGCTTTAAATTACCCTTTTTAAACAAACCAAGTTAGATGATAACAAGATAATAAAAGACTATAATATAATCATATTTCAAAAATAAATTCTTAAATAAAGGGAGGCCTTTTCATTCAAATTTGGAAAATAAATACGAACTATGGCTCATGACTTACGCAAATGCGTGTCCATGCCTTTTTTGAAAGCAGTAAAACATGAAAAGAAAATTTGAGACATAAAAAGGTAGATCACGAGGTCTCCTTTGGACCATAACCAATTTTTTAAAACTACTAGTAATTTCTCTTTCATCTATCACGACGGGCGATGAGTTATGAATGGAATGGAGGTCCAATTTTGCAATGCCTCTCCTAATGCAAACTTTATCACCCCATCAGAATTCAGGAAATCCTCGGGTATGGCAGTGCATCCCGTGAACAGATTTTCCCCCATCCCCAAGACCATCATTTTTTGATATTTCACACACAAGAAATGACTGGTACAGGAGTATCAACGATTTAGATAGACTCATCTTTAACTTATCTTCAATCTCGTCTTCCTTTCTTGGTTGGTACCCTATCCCACACTTAGATGTTTTTTCTGGGACCGTAACGGGATTAATAATTCCTTTCATATTCTTACTCAAGACACTCAAGGAATCCATGACTTTATCTATCTTCTCCACTCATAAAGTTTATCAAGAACTTTAAAAATAATAGTCCATAATTTTTCTTGACAATGTGGGGTCTACTTTACAAGCAATAAATCATCATTTTACTATGAGACAATGGACAAAAGACCCCGCCCCCAACCTTTACCCTATATCCCAACTACACACCTATACTTTGTGGAGGTCCTATGACCCCCCTGAATATTTTAAAGTAGAATATTTACACCCCCTAAAGCTGACATGGCAAGAGAGTGTATTTCACTCTCTTTAAAGAGAGTGAGAATGAAATTATTTATTAAAAATTTATTTTAAATATTTTTTATATAAATAATTTTAATTATTACTTTTTCTTATTCATTTTCTCTTGTCTTGTTCTTCTTCTCTTTCTCAAAACAAAAAATTCTAGAACTCATTAATGGTGTTTCCTTATCTTTCTCATCTCTAATTTCATTTTCTCATCTTTCTTGAACTCATTAATGTCGAGGACTCATTAATGGTGTTTTTTTATAATTTGAAAAAGGTTATTACCACAAATAAGAAACAATTGAACTAAGGAGCCAAGAAGATTTAACAAAGTTTAGATTCTTATCCATTTTCGTATGTGAAGTCTTAGCAAAGCTTCATAACCCATTTATCCAATTTCCTCTCTTTTTGTTCAAGATCCTCCATTAATGGCGAGCTCAAAGCTTTGAACTCCAACTCGACATATATAATTTTCACAATGCTCAAAGCTTTTAACCCATAATGCCATATATAATTTTCCTATTTCTCCAATTTCCTCTCTTTTTGCTCAAGATCTTCCATTAATGGCAAGCTCAAATCTTTGAACTCCAACTCCAACGTATATAATTTCCATAATGCTCAAAGATTTTAACTCACAATGCCATATATAATTTCCCTATTTCTCCAATTTCCTCTCTTTTTGCTCAAGATCCGCCATTAATAGCGAGCACAAGCCTTTGAACTCCAACTCCGATGTATATAATTTCAACAATGCTCAAAGTTTTTAACCCAAAATGCCATATATAATTTTCAACATAACCCACAATATCATATATAATTTAATACAAAATTAAATTTTAAAAATTAACTAAAAAAATAAAATGTGGTTGAAGAAGAAAATGGAGCAAAATGGGAAAGAGAAAAATAAAGTAGTAAAGTTAAATAATTAATTTTTTAGAGGAAAAAAACAAAAAAAGGATGTGGCAATGACATGGCATGGCATGGCAGCGAGTGCAGCTCACTGCCTGAAACAATGTCTGGGCATGAGCTTTTAGGGATGTAAATATTCCACTTTAAAATAGTTCAAGGGGGTCATAGGCCCCCCGCAAAGTATAGGTGTATAGTTTGGATTTGGGTTAAAGGTTGGGGGGGCTTTTGGCTATTTTCTCTTTTACTACTAGTGAAACTTTTGCACGTGAATATTTTCAACATGGACATTTATTTACTCCCTCTGTTTCATTTTATGTGATATACTTTGATTGAAAACGGTGTAAAAAAAAGTCCTTATGGGATCTTGTGACTACGAGAGCCGAGTTAGGAGCCAGCGAAACAAACATTTACTACGTATTATATTGTTGTCTTAATTGTACTACAAGTCTAGTCCGTTGATTTATTTTTAAAAAAAAAGTTCAGACTGGACAAGTGTTGAAGTATGGGGCATTTGTGTGTATTAAAATTTTATTAAATTTAAATTCATATATTTATTTGGACTATATTGAATTCAAGAAAATAGCCCAAATAATATAACTAATGTAATTGGGTCAATCATCTAATCTGAAATACATTGGGCTAATTCAATTGAAATGATGAACGAAATGATGAACCCATAAATTTACATAAAATATATATCCTAACTTTTTATTATTACATAAAATCTCATCTATCAAAACTAATTACAAATATCCCATTTTTTACACTTTCTCTCTCCAACCTCTATATACATATCACACCATCCCTTATATGCGAGCTAATGCCCCATAATTTGTGCCTAAAATTGAGCAACCATAATTAAGTGGTTTCAAGGTTTGAATTTACAAATCTTATCTTATCAAATTATTGAACATCCTCATCTTCTTCAATTTATTTTGAGGTTAGTTTAATTTCTTAATTTTTTCAACTTTACTAAATTAAAAATCTCTGAGTTACTTATTGCATGTGCGTAATTCTCAAAATTTAAGCATAATAATTGAGTCTGGTTCGAGGTTTAGAGAAATAGATCAAAACATCGAAACTACCCTACCAAAATAAAAAAGCCAAGGGAAGTTGCTCGTACAAGCTCTAAAAAGCCCGTTGCTAAATCTTCAAGTAAGATAAAAAGTGAAGAATCATTACGATTGCATCTTCCAAAGGTATAGTGATTTGTTGTTGAATCTGTACTTTTTGTCGATTCACGCATTTTTATACATTGTTATATGAGAGCATTTTGTTATTATTTCAACCTTATACATAAATTAATTTTGTATAGTGTTAAAAACGTCTTCTTATACATTAAATTTGTTATGTATATGGTCAAATTACTTAGTAAACTCATGTTGTTATTTTGAACTACAATACATAGCGAGTTATGTATATATTTGTAGTCATGTCATTTTTTGGACGTTTATTTCAACCCAAATATGTAAATCTGTTATGTATATATATTGAAACAGAGATTGGTGGACTGTTTAATTTCAGGTCTTACATTACAGAGTTATGTATATGTTATGCATCAATAGTTTTGTACATAGCACAGTTATGTATAAGACTTTGTCAGACAAGACGAGTTGTGTGTATTTCAATCCAGATATATAGCAGTGTTTCGTATATGAAAGAACGTTAGGCATGTATATGATATGTTATCTTTATGTTTTTAAGTTTTATTTCAGACTGTTATGTATATGTGATGCCCGAGATATGTATTTTGCAAACTCATATGTATAAGGGTTAGGGTTCACTATTGCCATGTTCTTCAAATCTTATAAGAATCCATTTTTTTGGGTTTTAACATTTTCCATACTTACGTAGTAAAACTTTTCGTAGACTTACGTAGTAAATTTTCTTTATACGAGTCCTTTTTTCTGTTCTAAAATTTTTCATGTCCCTTTATTTTATAAGGGTCGTTTCTCTTTGGTTATAAAAGTTTCTAGGTGATTTATGTGGTAAATTTTCTTTTAGGAGTATATTTTTAAAAAAGTTTACATAATTAAGGGATTCATTAATAACACATTAATAAGTTACAATATTAGATAATTATCAGACTTGATTTATTTTTTTAAATATCGCTTTGGATAATTATTATACTTGATATATTTCCTTAAATATCGTTAAGGAAGTTAGTTATGATACATAAGATACTTGGGGGTTTGGGCCACAGGTGACAAAAGAGTTTTAAAATGAGGTGTAGGTGACACAAGTCTTAATTATTAGTTGGAGGTGACAATTACTTTATTATGGATTAAGAAAGTTGGGAAAGTTTGAAAATAACCCATAAGTTTTTAAATGTACACTTTGATCCCAATATATACCTAAAATAACGGGAAACGGAGGAGGAAAAGGTGTTTTTCTCTCTCTTCTCATCCATTGTTATTTTCTCTCTCTTAGCAATTTTTATTGTTCATTGTTTTTGTTTCTGCTGCTTTATTCATCATCTTCTGATTCATTATCATCATCTTCTACTTTATTATCATCTTCATCTTCTTCTTGTCAACCATTTATTGTTGTTTTTGTTGTTGTTGGAAAAGCGCTACTGCTGCGATCTGACCAATTTCTTAGGTCAAATTTTGTCTACTACATCACTTTCCACTTGGGCATTACTTCATAGTTGACTTTGGTAAGTAAAATTATAATTTTTATTTGTATTTGTCATCTGGGTACACTTCTGTTTTTCCAACAATGGATAGAACCCCGATCATGAATCCAGCATAAGTACCACAATTTAAATAGATCAATCATATGGTGGATCAGATAATCAATCTGTTGCATCAGAAGATTTATCTGTTGCATTAGACTATTTATCTGTTGCATCAAACGTATTTCTATTGCATCAAACGTCTTATCTGTTGTTTCAGGATGTTTATCTGTTGTACCAAACTAATTATCTGTTGCATCAGAATATTTATCTGTTGCACCAAACTAATCATCTATTGCAACAAATGATTAATCTGTTTGAAACAACACAAATCAACCCTTGCCACAAACCCAACAAATAACCAATATGGTTTCAACTCTTGTTATTGCTACTAGATTCATAATTATTCCTTACGTCCAATTAACCGTCCCAAATTTCCTAATTTGATTTCTCATTTTACTTTTCTTTTTCATTAATCAAGAAAAGATTAAAAAAAATACATGTTTTACCCTTTGCATTAATCACATTTTCTTCAAATTAAAATGGAAACATCATTTAATAGGGGGACTATATGCCGACCGACGTTAAAAGCTTTCTTCTCTTATGAAATTTTGATTGAATAGCAAACAATGGTTATTTCAAACACGTCTACTGTCCCACCAACTGATCAGTGGGTTATGGTAAACTAGACATGTTATTAATTATTTTTCTTAATTAATGTGGCATCTCAATTTGGGACGGGTAATTTAAGACAGAGGGAGTACGAATTAAAACGTCAGAGCCAAGCAAAGCAACAAACTAGTCATCTATTAAAATAGATTATTTATCTGTTACATCAACTTCTTATCTGTTGCAACATGAGTAATCTTTTTTGAACAACACATCAACCCCTGCCACAAACCCAATAGATAAATCTTACTATTGCTACTGGATTCTAAATTATTCCTTTTTATGTCAAATCGTCGACATGTCTATTGAGAAGATAATAGACAGAATGAAAATTAAACATGGATTAAAACGTCAGAGATCAAACATAATTTATTTATTAAACAAAAACAAATAAAAATACATATAATAAACTAAAAGAAAAATAATGATCTAATTATTATTATTATTATCATCATCATCATCATTGCCAGCCGGCCAATCTTCAACTGGAAGTAGCAAAGCCCTTCTCAACCTGCATATCTCGCGGAGCATTCTTACTCTAACTCCTCCCAGTTCCTATTGCAAGTCATGAACTTGATTCTGAAGTTCATTCACGGCGTCTTGCAGAAAAGCAACGTCCCACACTAGGTCAACCATAATCTTATCCTCTAGAGTGTAATATGAAAGACGAGATGCAATAAATAAATAGAGTGTATTTGAATGAATGATTGAGTAAGGAGGGACCTATTTATAGAGGATTGAATTTGAATTAGAGGAAAAAAAGTGCGACTATTCACCTCCATACATTAATTACATTTTTGATTAAATTAAGAAAATAAATATTGTGATATAAGTCATGACTTTTTAGATTATTATTATTATTAGTTAGTTCTTTCGGAGAACCATTTTTATTGCGTTGTGGCAATAGATCCTATATCTACTGCATTAGATAACACATCTGTGACAACAGATATATTATCTGTTGCAACAAATATAAATTATATTGCATCAGATAACCTATCTATTGCAACATATAATCTAACTGTTCAACTCCATTTATTAATTACATTTTTTATTAATGTGAAAAGTAATTACTTAAATAAATTAAGAAATATTGTGATAAGTCATGACTTTTAAGATTATTATTATTAATTAGTTCTTTCCAAGAACCACTTTTATTGAGTTGTGACTCAATATCGTTTGCATCAGATAAATCATCTGTGACAACAGATATATCATCTGTTGCAACAATAGTGAACCTTTTGCATCAGATAATTTATTTGGTGCAACATATAATCTACTTTTTTAAAAAAAAATAACTATCATCATATCATTAATCCAAATTTGCTTACTTTTTTATTTTATAAGTAAAAAAAACTCCTTTTCAAATTCCTTGATAAAATAATAACCATTTTATTATATAATAAATAATTTTTAAAAAAAATTAAAAAACAAAAATGGTGAAAAGTCACGACTAGTTATTAAAATTGTGGTTATAAATTGTGTTTATCATTTATTTCCTTATTATTTATTTATGAAATATTTTTCATATTGAATAATCGAAAAGTCATGCCTTTTTCTTTTCACCCTCTCAATAACAACAATAACCCTTTTTTTATAATAACCATCAGGTGCAACATATGATCGATCTGTCGTAGCAGATTAACCTCTGTTGACACAAATTGCTGCTCAATCCCTACCAACAACCGTCGACGACATGTTGAGAACAAGGAATAAATAGAATGATTATTATCAAATACTAAATAAGAAATAAAAATTCAAAGTCGACAACAAAATGAAATGAATGTTCATAGATTTTTGAATCCCTTGGGTAGATCCAATATACAAAAGGAGGAAAATACAGCATGCGCTAAAATAAAAAAGATTACCTAATTATTATTACTGCTATTATTATTATTGTCAATCAAATAGTTTTCATCCGATAGCCTTGCTTCGAAGTCAGCCAAATCTCTCTGGAATTCATCAAACTGCCTTTGAAGTGCACGCAAAAACTCGATATGAACATTCTTGTACGAATCTAGGTCATCCATATTTGTAAGGAGAGACCTATTTATAAATATGGTATCTCGGAAAGAAAAGAAAATTTCTGTAAAATAAATTTAACAGATATGTAATCTGTTGCAAAATATATTCTTTCTATTAGATAAATTACAATACAATATACTGGCAATCTTTTTCAACAGATGTATATATTTGTTTGATTTATGCAACAGGTGGATCAACTTTCGTAACAGATGTCTCCAATTGTTTGACAATATAAACAGATGTGTCATCTGTTACAACTAGCTAGTCATCTGTTTATTCAATTTAAGCCATAGATAGGCTAGGAAGAATAAGGTGCATGCACTATCATATGTGTGGGAGTTAAAGGTCACCGGGATAACACACACAAAGTACAATATTTTTGTGAATATATTTTTTACCCAATTAGGAATTGATCATTCAAACAAGATCCTATATTGTACCGTTAAGTTTGATGGGTTCAAAATTGATAAGGCCAATGACCTCATGAAGATGGTGCAGATACCCTATTACAAATTACTAATGGTTGTTGCTCATGTTTATGTGTCTCAAGTTTTGATAAGGGATCAATATTTGTCATCACTGCAGAGAACCAATAGCGATTAGACTTAACTTTAAGTGTGCATTGGACCCTTAGAGGGCCCTCAAAGCCTCACACTGCATCAAACAAGAATGGAAAACCAATATAGTTATTGCCCTAGCCAAAATATATATGTCTCGGTTGCTCGTTCAAGGTGATGATTATATGCTAGAAGGTGTGGTAGGAGAATGCTTTCGAGGGAAATGGGTGGTTGATGGAAGACTATATCATCTGAGAGCTAATTGAAGAAAAGACATATAGTAGAATGTAACTTCTAATGAATCTGACCGATGGAATTACCTCAACAGATGCGAAATATGAATCAAGTCCAAATATGAAAGTGTATCCGGTAATGTAATTTCATCTATTGTGTCGCTGAAAGAAAAATAAAGCAGATGGACACTTTGCTAGGGAGATGCATGGTCAGAATTATCACCTAGGTAGAAAATAGGAGAAGACCAACAAAGCAGCCTCACGAGCATCGAGCGTTGAAATGATGTTAGCAAGTCTATAAAACTTACACCAACAACAATTGCAATTAAAATAAGAAAACTAAGCAAAGACGGCAATTTCTGAATTTTAAATTTCATCCCATGCCTTCTTGTTTATGTTTTCGATCAGGTCCACTATCGTTGACCTAATCGGAACCATAAACGAGATTGAAAGGCAAATAGAGTATAATTACTTCCTTAGCAATATGGATGAATTAATTGTGTTTTCATACCTTAGCATGCTTTCAACATTCTTTGGAGAAAATCAAATGTTTATTGTAGTATGTGAATCCTAATAATTTTCAAGCTTACCTCCAACTTGTTGATTCTGTATTCAAGTTGGTCTTTGCCGTCTTCAAAGTTGGTAAAGAGTTCCTCATCTCTTGTGAGCTCGATCAGGAACACTACCTTCAAAGTTTTAGCATTCTAGAAGCCATTCAGAACACTTTCTTCAGAAGCCTTAAAGGATACATGGAGGGTCATTGTATTTGTTTTAGGTCAAAATGTGTTGATGCACGTTGAAGAAGAAGTCCCAACAATTGAACAACACACTTTTATCGAGCTTTTCTCCATGTATCTTGCTCAACCAATTTGATAAATTAGTAAGCATGGTGTTACGTAGCGTGTGATCTAAACCGGCTTTACCAAGCCTATCAAATATTATGTAACTCCAAGCTCATTACCTTATCAAAAAAATATGCCTGAGTTAGTGTACAATTCAAACAAGCCTAATCTATCAGCCTTTCTGCTGATCACTCTTCTCCAATATAGATGACAAGATATCTGTTATGCAAAAGTCTACACCATCGCCAGACATGCTTGCCTGGGAGCAATTCTTCAGAAGATATCAACAGATATCTTCAGAAGAATTGCTCCTAGGCAAGCATGTCTAGCGACGGTGTTGACTTTTACATAGCAAATATCTTGTCATCTATATTGGAGAAGAGTGATCAATAGAAAGGCTGAGAGATTGAGCTCGTTCGATTTGTGCACTAACTCAGTCATATTTTTTTTATAGGGTAATGAGCTTGGAGTTACATAACGTTTGATAGGATTTATAGAGACGGTTTAGATCACACGCTATTTAACTCTATGCTTAATAATTTATCAAATTGGTTGAGCAAGATGCATGGAGCAACGCTCGATAAAAGTATGTTATTCAACTGTTGGGACCACATCTTCAACGTGCATCAACATATTTTAACCTAAAACAAACACAGAGACCCTCCATGTATCCTTTAAGGTTTCTGAAGAAAGTGTCCTGAAGAGATTCTAGAATGCCAAAAATTTAAAGGTAGTGTCCTTGATCGAGCTCACAAGAGATGATCAAATCTTGACCAACTTCGAAGATGGCAATGACCAACTTGAATACAGAATCAGCAAGCTGGAAGCAAGCTTGAAAATTATCAGGATTCACATACTACAGCAAACATCTGATCTTCTCCAAGGAATGTTGAAAGCTTGTTAAGGCAAGAAAACACAATCAATTATAACCATATTGCTAAGGAAGAAATGATACTCTATTTGCCTTTCAATCTCGTTTGTGGTTCCAGAAATTTTAAAATTCAGAAATTGCCGCCTTCACTTAGATTCCTTATTTTAACTGCAGTTGTTGTTGGCGTAAGTTTTCTAGACTTGTTGTACATCATTTTAACCCTCGATGCTCGTGTGGCTTCTTTGTTGGTCTTCTCCTATTTTATATCTAGGTAATAATCCCGACCGTGTAGCTCCCTAGCAAAGTGTCTACCTGCATTGTTTTTCTTCCAGAGATATAATAGATGAAATTACATTACCGGATACACTTTCATATTTGCACTTGATTCAGATCTCGTATCTGTTAAGATAATTCCATCGGCCAGATTCGCTAGAAGTTACTTTCTACCCTATGTCTCTTCTTAAATTACCTTTCAGATGATATAGTCTTCCATCAACCAACCCATTTTCCCTCGAAGATATTCTTCTACTGCACCTTTTGGCATATGATCATCACCCCGAGCAAGCAACCCAACCATATAAATTTTGGTCAGGGTAATAACTATATTGGTTTTTCATTCTTGTTAGATGCAGTGCTAAGCTTTAAAGGCCCTCTAAGGGTCCAATTTGCCCTAAAAATTAGTCCAATCGCTATTGAATCACCAAAACTAGATCTCTTTACAATGCTTGACAAATAAACATGAGCAACAACCGATATTAAATCTTAAAAGGGTATCAGAACCATATTCATGGTCCCTCAGTCTTATCAATTCATACCTACCAAACTTAACTATAAAATTGCAGACATTTTGTTTGAATGATCTATGACTAATCAGTAAAAACAACATTTACAAAATTAGTGCACTCTATGTGTGCTTCCACGATAACATCATCAGTAATGCATACCTTCTACATATGAAGTGGTTCCATCTGCAAGCAGCTTATTCCTCCAAACCCATCTTTACTGTAGCCTCTTACGATATTCCATCAAAAGTTGATCAACAGTCAGTTCCTTATATCTACAAAGAAGAGGAAAAAAATTGATGTCACAAAAAGAACATTATCCATCTGTTTCATCAGATGTGGAGTCTGTTGCAAAATATATGGAGTCTGTTGCAACAGATCTGAAGTCTGTTGCAACAGATGTGGAGTCTAATGGAATACATCAAACTAGCCTTTCTGGTGGTTTTATTTGTTCCAACAGTTTCTCTATCTATTGCAACATCAACAACGACATAAACATCAATAAAAAAGAAATAATATCTATTCCAACAACATCATCAACAATAAAGAAGCAACATCCTTTGTTCCAGAACTATCAACAACACCACACCATAAGTTCCAATAACGCCAACCCCTCCAACAACATCAATAACTGTATCAACAATAAAGAAACAAATAAAATATATACAAAAAAAATAATACTGCCAACAAGGCTTTTAAACTTCTCCCAACAGATGACTTTTTTCTCATATTTTAATAAAAATTCTCGGTTTGTTTATTCAACACTTAAAAGTTTTTTCAAATTTTTTTAATAAATATGATATGGATAAATAGTAATTAAATAAAAAAAATAGATATAAATAACTTGCAAAGAAGAAGACGAGAATGAAAGAGCAATAATGAACCATACCTTAATATCAAAAAGGGGATCAAAACAAAAATTTAAGTCGAGGAAAGATATGAATCATTTTAGATCTGAAAAGATCTTTATGAGAAGAGAAGAGAAAAAAAAAAAAGAAAAAGGTTGTTACCCTAAAGAGGAGAGAAATAAAAAAAATGAGAGTTCAATAAAATAAAATACAGGTGAAGGAAGAGATGAGATGAGATAATTTCTATAGATGTATTGTATACATAGACGTGGTGGTTTTCAATATTCATTAATTAATATTCATTAATTTCATTAATAGTTTGAGGGGCACGAGGAAGACTAAGACTACTGACATTGAAAAGACAAGACAAGACTTGTCAATAAACTCACTTTTGAGATATCCAAGAAATATTTTTTACCGTCTTTAGTAGTAAGTAATACTACTTGATATTATCTACTCGGACCAAAATCTTGCTTTAAAATTAAAAGAGAAAAAAATATTTTCAACCAGATATGTCATCTGTTGCAACATATATAAATATCTGTTTATAATCCGAACAGTTTAGTCATCTGTTACAACAGATATAAATATCTGTTTAAAAATCCCAATAGCTCAGTCATTTGTGACAACAGATAAAAATATTCGTTAGATAATTAATAAAATCAGATATGTCATCTATTACAATAGATATAAATATCTATTGGAAAATTTCCAATTGTTCAGTCATCTGTCACAACAGATATAAATTTCTATTTGATAATTAAATCAGATATATCATTTGTTGCAACAGATATGAATACCTGTTTAAAAATTTTCAATAGCTCAATCGTTTATTGCAATAGATTTTATTACAATTAATTTAGGTGGAACTAGAGATGAATGAATGGCGATAGTACCTAAGTTGATATAGGTGGAACTAGGGATGAATGAATGAGCTCACAGGGTCAACTACAAATCCAATCGAGTCTTTGCAATTGCATTGCATTGGTATTGCGTTCATCCCAACTCGAGTCATCGATCGATCACTCTGAGTTGAAATAAGTTCTCATCAACTTAATGTTAGAATAGTGATAGTACCTAAGTTGATTTAGGTGGAAATAGGGATGAATGAATGAGCTCGAAGGGTCAACTATAGTTCCAATCGAGTCTTTATAATTGCATGGCATTGGTATTGCATTCATCCTGACTTGAGTCGTCGATCGATCACTCTGAGTTGAAATGAGTTCTCATCAACTCAATATTAGAATAGTGATAGTACCTAAGTTGATTTAGGTAGAACTAGGGATGAATTAATGATCTCGCAGTGTCAACTACAAAACCAATCGAGTCTTTGTAATTGCATGGCGTTGGTATTGCGTTCATCCTGACCCGAGTCATCGATCGATCACTCTGAGTTGAAATAAGTTCTCATCAACTCAATGTTTCAAAAACTATATCTTTTAAAAATTTTAAAATTAATTAAGATCAATTCAGACCAAATTAGCAATTTCAAAACTTGTCATTCTTTTTTAAAATTATAAATTAACCCATATAAATCATGTATTTGCGCAAAAAACTTTTTATTTCAAATCTTAAGTTCTCGCTCTTCTCTCTCTCTCTCTCTCTCAGGGTCTCCTCTCCCTCTCAATAATACAGACAACAACTACTTAACATATTACTCAACCCTTCAAAACAGGTCAATTTTCTTCCCATTTATGACTATATATAGTTGTTGTTTTTGAATTTATTCCTGCTTGTATCCGTCGTTTTCTCTGTCTTCTCATGTAACAAAGTTTGAGAAGAGTTCTACATTTGTTCTTTATTCTAAAAAAAATAGGGTTTTTTAGTTAATGATGAAAAAGAAGAATTTTAGTTGTATTATCTTCGAGAATGGGTTAATAATTTTAAGTTTTGATGCTAAAAAAGTAGGAAGCACCCCAGAAAACCCTAGTTTCTCTCTCAGTATTTTATTGACTGTCGTGATATTGTTGGATGCTGTTTGTGGTGTTGTTGGTGGCTGTTGTTGGTGGTGTTGATATTTGTGTTTTTTGGCAGTGGTGTCGGTGGTCTTGGTGTTAGTAGTCTTGGTGGCATTGGTTGTGGCATTGGTTGTAGTGGTAGTGGTCCATCTGTTGCAACGGGTGTAAGATCTGTTGGGAGATATTAAATAGGTCTTCAAACAGATTCCCCATCTGTTCCAACTGATGGGTTATTCGTTAGAGTATTTTCTTGTAATGTGGCATAGAATAATTTATTGAAATTTGTCCACCTATTGCAATAGGTGGAATATCTGTTGGGAGATATTAAATACTTTTTCAAATAGATTCGGGTTCCCCATCTGTTCCAACTGATGGGTTGTCCGTTGGAGTATTTTTTTTGGTTATGTGGTAAGAATAATTTATTGAAATTTATCTCACCTTTTTTTAAAAAATTATGCAAACATCAAATGCAATGTATTTTTTGTTTTTGTTTTGTTTGTAGTTAAGAGATGTCTCCCAAAAGAAAAGAAACTGAAAGTGGAGAAGTGGATCAACTTCCGATCACCAAACAAAAAAGGCTAGAGTACAGATAGATTCAGAGGAACTTCCAGAACAATCTCAGTCAGGGAAAAACAAAGCCGAGGAAAGTAATAACTCCTCCTCATCAATGGGGCGTGAAATAATATCAAAATTCCAGCATGATTCTGTCAAAACCATTAGTAGTGACAAGTTTTGAGTTGCGATGCCGATGAATAACCCTAAAGCAGTATTTGGTGATCTTGTACTTAAATGTCAGTTAGGGAAACCTTTTGACGAACTTAGGAGTATTATGAAGAAGGAAAACATAGATGGACTTCTTAAGAAGAGCTATTTTGCACACTTTCTTGAGTTATCTGGGCCCTGCCCTCTCCGTTTTCCAATGATCATGGTATATGGCCTTCTCAAGTGCAGGATCATGTATGCGGGGGATGATAGAGGTCTGAAGGAGGGCATAAAAAAGATGGATGAAGTCTAGATCAACTACTATGGCATGCCAGTTTTCTTTGGATTGAAAGAGTTTGCCATTGTGACGGGCTTGAGATGCAATCGTCCAGAAAAACTTCTCATCAAGAAAACACCCCACAAAGGGTCCAACAAATGCAAGGTAAAAAAATATGGATTGTTGGCATTGTTGAACCTAGCTACAAAGTAGAGAATTTGATAGCGGATCTCAAAAATAAAGACATACAAAAGCACTACAGGGAGAAATTATGCTTAGTTTGGTTTGGCAATTCCGTTTTATTGGCAAGAGACGTCAGGAAAGTCATCGAACGTGATTTGTTGGTGCTTGCTGATGATTTTGGAAAATTCAACAATTATCCCTGGGGATACGACAGCTACTACTTGACTATCAAATATTTACTGAAAGAGCTAAAGCCAAAGACAACCACATTTACAGCTTTCCTTGGCCTTTCATGGTAAAATTGATCACTATTTTTACTCATTCATTAATTTATATTGAATATACTTGTGACTTTTTTTTTGCTTGCTTCCTGTTTACAATTTTTAGGCTTGGGCATGTGAAGTCATTCCTCCCCTCCAAAAGTATTTCAAGGATTACCCGAATAAGGTTTCTCATCCAAGGATCTTTAGGTGGTTGGCTACAGTAGAGAGCAGCAAAATAAATACTGACAAGGCTGATCTCTTTAACCCTCTGGATGATGCAGTACGCCTTCTTTCAACTAAAATAATTTTCCTCAAAGAAATATATTAAAACAAATGCGATTGATGGATAGTCTATTGCAACAGATTACCCGTCAACTGTAACTGGTGTAACAGATGGGTAATTTGCCATAGACGATCCATATTTCATAATATATTGACCATATATTGCTCTGGTCTCTGAACCCTACTCAACAAATTACCCATCTACTACAAATTATGCAACAGATGGGTATATTGATGCAACTTATTATCAATCTATTTTAATATACAAATCAGTTATTGCAGTAGCTAGATAGTCTGTTGCATAAGTTAGCTATGTTAAGATAACCCGAGCCCCATGTAACCCAACTGACTGCAAATTATTATTATAAGATTTAAATTCCTCCTGTCTTTTTTTATAGATTGTGCATCCTTGGATCGTGCCTACCATTGATGAGCTGGGGATGAATTCTTTTCTTACTCTGGTTCTTGTTGATACAAAATAAAATCCAACGGTGGAGTTAGTAAAGAAGGAATTTGATGGAGCAACATCCATAAGAAGAGCAGTTAGGCAAGGTCAGTCTAATATTGAAGCTCTTCACGACCAAACTCAAACTGCAATAGATCCAGGTGCTTCTTTTAGGGGTGTTGCTGGTGGAGTTGTTTGTTATGGTGGTAGCCATCCTACTGCTGCTTCTGCTGCCAGTCGTGATTATGAGCATGTTGGTACTCCGTAAAAAATAAATATGTTTGAAAACACCCCTTGTACAGGTCCTCCCTCTCACCCCTACACCGGTCCCTCCCACCCTTACAGTGGTCCCTTTCACCCCTCCCTACCCTCATATTTTTATTGTAAATGCAAAGTGTGCAAGGACAGAGAGGATAAACTCCTCGACAAGATAGAGTCTATTGCTAAAGCTACTGAGGAGTTGAAATTCAGTAGGGGTGTCATACCATCCAACGAGGTAAGGAATCCATGCACTCCTACAGTCGAGATTAGGAGGAAGAGAAGAAAAATTAGAAAAATTCTCTCTGTTCTGAAATCAGCAAAAATTGTAACTCCCCCGCTCCAATAGTTATTAAAGTTCAGGGGCCACCGAAGAAGGTGGACATATTCGCGGAGCTTGACAAGAAGAAGAAGAAGAAGGAACTGGAAGAATTCATCAAGATGAAGGTTCAGAAAGAATACACCATGTATTCATTTGCCGCCAAAGAAATATGTGCGTGTGGTACAAGGATAAGGTAAGTTTACTTTTTCTAACCTACCCTTCCAATCTACTCCATGAAGGAGATTCTACGTAGCAAATGTGTAATCTGTTACAAAAACTTGGTATTCTATTGCAACATAATACACATCTGTTGCATAAGTTATGTTGGTTGGGTAATCTGTCAACTGATTCAGAGAACCCTCTGCATCGGATTCTTTCGACTGTGTTTTTATTCTTTACAATTACTAACCTATTTAAAAATTATCTTCTTATACCACAGTATGTTGATGAAATTCTCTGCCTCATGAGGGGCAGGCAATTAGCGTACTTGGATGCTTATGACGCTGCCGATAAGATAATGGACCTCAACTTCTACAATAATTTCAAGGATAGGTATGCTAAACTATGTAAGATAGCTGATTTCAGTGGCCCGATATTTGATCATTTAGTTTCTACGTTCCAATGGGATGAAGAAGAGATTAAATATGTTAGAGAGAAGAGGTCATATCCACATGGCAAAAGCTAGACCAAGGCAAAAAGAATCCTTGCAGTCATGAACGTGGATGTCACCCATTTTCTCACTGTTGAGATACTACTATACGAGGAAAAAATTAAGGTTTATGACTGTAACTTACATGTCTTCAGCGAGAAGACGCTTTTAACCCACATGCAACCACTCTTGAAGTTGTTGCCCAAGTTGTTGACATAGAGTAAGCTGATGGATCATTTGTCAGTTGAAATCTTGGCGAAGGAATCATGGGATTTTAAAGGTCGAAATAAGAACATCCAGATCCCAATAAATACAACCAGTGCAGCGTGCGGGCTGTACTTACTTGCATATATCGAGTGTTTGCTGACCGGCACATAAATGATCGGTGTGTGCAACGCCATTGTGGGAAAGATGCAATGGATCTGGGTATATGGGTTACTAACTAAATGGTTGGAGCTCATGTATAAAAAAGAACATGTACAAAGATAGAGACGAACACAATAACAAATTTTTATTTCAAACTAATTCACTTTACATGTAGGGGCAATAATTTTTATGTCTGGACAAGTTGAATTTTTATAATGCAATAGATATAGTACCTGTTGTGACAGATTGATTATCTATTGGAATAGGTTGGTCATCTGTTGCATTATGCAGATGTTCCCCGTCTATCTGTCACAACAAATTTACGATCTTATGCAATATATAACTTATCTGTTGCAACTGATCGGTAATCTGTTGGAGCAAATCAAAAAAGTAGGAAGACCTGTTATATAATTTCCAACAGATGACCTACGTGTTGTATCTCATGCTGTAACATATGTCTAAATTTGTCTGATAAAATAAATTGAAGCCTTCAAAAATTACATGAAATAACTCAACAAATAAATAAAATGTCAAAAAAATCATTATGGGTACAAACGATTTACTCTACAAATAAATCAACAAGTTAAACCAAGAAGGATAGGTTATTACATTGACGGACTCAAGCTATAAAAATCTAATCAATATGGACAAGTTGTTCTTCATCCAGTGCTACAGAATTTGGCTTTGGTCATCGTGGATCTTTAACGCCAGTTGTGTATCGCTTCTGAGCTTTTGCTTCTCCATATTTCCATAAAAGAGCAGCATATCTTTTGCGGAGTAATCCTGCATCAAGTCCATCATTTGGTACTTGTAATCTATTGCTCAAATACTCGACATAGGCGGCAACAAAAGGACCGCAATCCCTACGTTATAAAAAACAGATAATCCATATCTTGTAGTTCATGCAAGCATTGTGAAATTTTTGAAATGAAACTAAATCATGAAACTTAAACCTACAGGCTACCAATGGTTTGTTGAGCAATTTCGTTAGCATATTATACATCAAATGGATTAGCCATTTTATCCTGGTATGCTTTAATCGTCGACCAATTAGTATGAATCTTTTGGTCCAAAAAGCCACTCATATCAAGGTAAGTAGGAAATATTTTGGCCAGCTTTTATATCTCAAACGAAGGCCCGGAACGTCTCCTTCGTGACATCGAGTCATAAACTCTGATGCTCCTCTCTTTTAGAACGACGACAGCCAACACCCAATGGAATTCATCACCATAATTGATTGGGATATATACTTTGTCGACCAAATGTCAAGGTAAGCCTGCCGGAATGCTAAAACCTTTGATGATGTTGATTAAGCATTCCTCATTTTGGGAAACTTCCGGCTGCCATTGACAATACCTATCGTAGGCATTATTGACCTGTTGTGTATTTGTATTGTTTTTGTGTTTTCAACTTGGACTTCTTTCGGAGGTAGTAAAAAATGATATCGATGTGCTGCACATATTATCAAACATTTCGAATTACGTGATAAAAAATTAATACGCAGATGCAATTAAAAAAAGTATTAATTAATAGTAATATGTATGACATTTAAACCTCGTCATTCCAGCAAGTTTGGGGTTGTGACATCAAATAGAACCAATTTTCGTTTTGGGGTATGCAACAACAAAGTCGAACATATCAAAACCAAGACTCGATTCGTTCACTTTAGAACAGTCGTCATTTTGTTTTCTACGTGATGATTTATATGTGTTAATGCTAGGTTCTTACAACAAGAATTGTATAAACCAATATCCATAAAATTGATTTATGTACTGCCGGCATGATGCTTTAACAACCCATCGGCAATTCATTTTAAATAGTCGTTGATCAACTGTGTTAGTTTTTTTTGGAGCCTCGTCCGAGATGTTAAAACCTTCAAATAGGTAATTCTTCCATTCTCCCAAACTAACAGGCTCCACTTTTTCTTCATCTTTGGAAGTAGTTGATGGATTATCAACTGTCATATTATGCTCTTCGGCAGTAGTTGTGACATCCACCTGGAAAGCGAGAATTGTCAATGCTAACTAGAGATATACAACAGATTATCCATTTGTTACAATAGATGAGTCTTATGTTATATCAGATGGATTATTTGTTGGAACAAATTTGAACAGGTAAATTAGAGCAGTATGATAATTTAAAGCAGATGGCTCATCTGTTGAAACATAAGACTCATTTGTTGAAACAGATAATGAATCTGACGTAATATGTTAGACAATAGTTGCAATAGATATATATATATTTGTTTGATAATTTTCAGCAGATGTATCATTTGTTGAAACAAATATGTGCTTGTTTATTTTTTGGAACAGATGATGTACATTTACCTTCTTCAACTCATACTGCTCTTCTGTCGTCCTTGCACACTGAACATCCGTGCAAGATAAAGACAGAGGTGTTTCAATATTACTTTTTTTTTATGATTGATGATGCCTTGGAAGTGTCTTTCCTTCTCCTCTTATCCGCCTTGATCTCTAGTGGAGTGTCTGTATATGAAATCCTCTTTGATGGAATGATACCCTTCTTATATGTCATTTTCTTTACAGAAGCAATTAGTGCATTAATAGCATTAATCACTCCATCGTGTTTCGCCTTGCTATCTTGACATTTGCTAGATGCGACAAAATCTGGAGAAAAATCTGTACAACCATTATGATCATAATCATAATGGCTTCTTGTTTCAAAAACTGTAAGAGGAGCATCATTAGCCCCACCCTTCAAAATCGTTTTTCTTGTGATGGTTGTTGCTCCAAATAATTCCATTTTTATTCCATCAACAACCTTAGGGTCCGATAAAGTTTGCACAGACCGTAAAGTAAGAAAAAATGGCATCTTCAACTCTCGGTTGGTCGGAACAAGCCACAAATGGACAATCTAAAATAAATCGGTACATATATTAAGAATGATGATGAAATCATGTAATCATTAATTAAAATAAAAACTTGATTAGAATTAGACTTACTGCTTCCTTGGGGGGATTGAAAAGATCAAGAAATTTTGCATTTTTATAGGTTTTGGCCGACAGCCATCTCAGAATTCTTGGACAGGAAACTTCTTCCTGGTAGTTCACTTATTGTCTCAAATAAGGAATGGCTTTAAATGCCCAAGCCTATAACATAACACCAATAAATCAAAAGCATTATTGAATAAAAAAATGATGAATCATATCATGATAACAGAAATATTTACCATGAAGGCGCATGGAAAATCATATAAGTTGACTGTTTTTGGCGTTAATGGATTCAACAAATATTTGACAGTCATTTTAAAGCTTTCATAACCCCAAGGATTGTTGTTAAATGCCTCAAGATTCTTGAAGTGATTTATTAAACCGAGGCTTATGTTGTTGTTAACGTCTCTCGCCCAAAGAACATTATGTACAAACCAAACCAAGCACAATGATTACTTGTGCTTCTTTGAAAGTCCTTTACCTTTCAATTCTTTTATCAGATTTTTATTTTTGAAGCTTGGACCAACAATGGACACTAGGTCATCACGATCACTCAACTGGTCATTTCCTTTTTTGGGTGTGCGGGGTACCTTTTTTTGGGTCGGAGTAGGTATAACTTGAGAAGGAGAAGGAGGATAACATTTTAGTCCGGTAACTATGGAAAACTCCTTACAACCAAAACAAACAGGCATGCCACAGTAATTTATCCACACCTCATCCATCTTATCTTGTTTTCATGCATAAACCTGCGCTTGAGAAGATTATATACCATTTTCATCTGGAAACGAGCATTGTTGTCCTCTGGCAAATCAAGATATTGCCTAAAGCAGCTTTCCCTAAAATAAGAATCTAATTTTTATTCTCAAAGTATTTTTCTGAAGGCGTCGAAAGATTTTCCCATGATTGACTTAACCACGAGATCCCCCATTAAATCTGTGGCACCATCGCACTGTATTCTCACAGGATAACAATCAATCTTGAAGGTTTTGACCAACTCTTCGACGAAAGGGCTATTAGCATTTGGATCACCTCTTTTGAAAGATTCCTCCTCCCCATGTTTATTATTTTCTGCTCCTGATTGAGATAACGCTTGTAAAGCAAGCTCATAAAGTAGCGGATGTAGCTGAGCTGCTGCACTTGTTCCTTTACTTGGACTTGATTCGATTTCTTTTCTTTTGGGAGCCATGTTGTCTTAAATTAACAGGAACATAACATAGATTATAATTGATTAATGCATAACAGTAATATAACAGTTCCAATAGATAACTAATCTGTTGCACCAGGTATGTTATCTATTACAACATATAACCGACTTATTACAACGGATGAGTAATCCGTGGGAACCATAAATACAGCACTAATCTATTGCACCTGGTATTTTATCTGATACAACATATAACTGACTTGTTGCAACGGATGAGTAATCCATTGGAAACCATAAAAATAGATCACTAATCAGTTATCTGTTGGATCAATATTGTTTAGATTTCTTCCAAACAGAAGAATCATCTGTCACAACAGATGAATGATCTGTTATATTGTTCACCTGTTGCATCAGGTTTTCATAGTTGCATCATATTTTCATTTGTTGCATCATATGTTTCATCTAGTACATCAGATGTTTCAGCTGTTGCAATACCATTTTTACCAAGACAAACAACAAATCAACCCAGCAACACCAACACATCACACACATACACACACAAAGAACATCAACTGTGACCAAAAATCACCAAAAAATTTGAATCAATAGTACGACAATAAGAAGAAGAAATGCTAGAAATTAGGATTTTATTCAATCCACATTTCAATACTAGAAGAGTAGTTGGCTCAAGTTCCTCTGTTTGTTCATAATTTTTTACTTGTGAAAAAGGAAATGGGATGACGAAGAACTTGAAGTTGTTGTCACCGGAGAAGTATTCACGTCGATTGACGGTTGAAATTCGAAAAGAAACTCACCAGACTATTTATCACTGGAGGTTGAAGGTAGAAATTTTGCAGAACTGTTGGTTGGGAGAGAGTTGAATAAGTTGGAGAGAGAGTGTGTGGTTGATTTGGATTGAAGGGGGGTATGGGTTGGGTTGATTTGTATTTTTGAAAACATTAGAAAGTTTTGAAAATATTAATCAAGTCCACAAATAACTAAATCAAGTTTCGTAATGATGTTTGACCCTATCTGTTGGTCAATGTCACCAATCCTTTATTCAAAATTTTAAAGACACATTTCCTTAAATTTTCTCAAGATACTTATGTATATTAACATTCAGTTATGTATATGAACAATTAAATTTGGGAGAGAGAAAATTTATTTTAAAAAATGGGAGAAAAGTAATTAAGAAGCAAACTAGTAGGATTTATGAAAATTGCCCTATTTATTAACCCAAGGCCCAAATGGGTAATACCCCAACTTAAAAGTCCTAGCCCATGTCTCTTGTCACATAAGGTGACAATCTATATTAAATGAAATGAGCCACTAAAGACATGATATGTGTCAATATTATGTGGCAATCCAAGTTAAATGAAATGAGCCAATAAAAGCATGACATGTGGCAATTCAAGTTAAATGAAATGAGTCACTAAAAGAATGACATGTGTCTATATTACGTGGCAATCCAATTAAATGAAATAGGCCACTAAAATCATGTCATGTGTGCAGATGACATGTTCTAGCCAATCAAATAAGGGCTTTTCACCAAAATAATGTGATTGGTCAATTTTAAATCGACCAATCAAATCACACAATTGTCTTATCCCTCGAACTATAAATAGGGGTCCTCGTAATTCACAAAGGAGGGATTTTTGAGAAATAACAAGCAAGAAGAGAGCTCTTGGATCAAAAATCATATTGTCTGCAAATTATAAGTTTCAAGCAATCAAGTTGAAGATCAAGAACGAAGGACCTTTTGTTCAAGATCAAGTTACTTGTTCATATTCATCATTCGTGACAATCATCCAAATATTTGTGACGAACTAATATCCAAATTTAAGTCCGACGACGAAGATTCAAGATCAAGTTACTCAAGCCCTTGAATCCAAATCAAGTTGAAGTCCAAGTTCATATTACTTTGAAGAATCAGAGGATTATCATAGAGATTGTAACACTTATTATATTTGAAATCAAATATTATATTTTGTTACTTCAATTTTTTGTCTCGATTATTGTTTTCTTGACTTGGAGAATTTACTCAATTTAGAATTCAAAATTTAAACTTAAGTTATAAAACTTTATGTAAAAACATTTGAAAACTTCAAGTTTGTGTATTAGTGATTTATAATCAGAATTTGAGTTTAAGTTGGAATATAATTATGCGTGTGTTAGTAAGTTAGTGGGGTAATGGGAAAAGGACGTGGTGATTATTTTAATTTGATTATTTATTTTTCCTTGTTATATTTGTCCATAATTATTCTTTATCTATCTATAATCTATATCTATATCTATAATATATTAAAAGTGTAAAGACTCTTAGAAAAGTGAATCGAACTTTTTACCCTTCGTTAAAAGATTCCGCAATAGACAAAATCGTCTTTTCACCTTTTTTCTCTAATTATTATTTTATTAAATTAAGGGTCCTAAAATATATAGGAAGAACCCTGATTAAACAAGTACATGAAAAAAATTAAAAATCATAAAAAACATAAAATATATGAATCCTAAAATAAAAGAGGTTCTATAATATATGGAAAAAAATTAAGAGGCCTAAACTATAGGTAAAAAATTCATCACCTATATAAAGAGCCATTTCGTGAAACATATAAAATCCCCATATATATTTAAAATTAATAGTGTGAAGACCCTTAGAAAAGAGAATCTAATTTTTTAACTTTCGTTAAAAGATTCCACAATAGACAAAATTGTCTTTTCACCCTTTTTATCTCTAATTATTATTTTATTAAATTAAGGACTCCTAAAATATAAAGGAAGAACCTGATTAAATAAATACATGAAAAAACTTAAAAATCATCAAATGCATAAAATATATGAATCCTAAAATAAAAGAGGTTCTATAATATATGAAAAGAAATTAAGAGTTCTAAAGCCATTTCGTGAAACATATAAAATCCCCATATATATCTAAATTTTTTGGCAAAAAAGTAATATAAGTAAATTTGCTCCCAATATTTTCTTATTACTTTTTAAATTACTTGTACGTCTGAAAAATGGGGATGAAAAGTGAGGACGTGAGTAAGGTGGTTATCTTAGGTTTTCCTTTGTTTTTTCCCCTTTATTGTTTGTGTTTTTATTTTTTTAAAAGAAAATTGATCTAATATACTGCAATCACAAAAGGTATATATAAAAAAAAAAAAACAGGATCTTTCAGAAATAGTAATACTTTGCTGTAAAACTCATTTTTCAAGTTATATTTTACATAATTACCATTTATATTTATCATTTATAGCTCTTGTATTCAGTGTATTTGGTTTTATTAATAGTCTGTATTCATATAAAATATAAATATAGTACTTATTTAGCCGATGTATTCAATTCACAACCATTGTATTCACTTTTAATCAGTGGTCTGTATTCATAAGAAAACATAAATACACTACATATTTAGTCTCGTAAAAAACACTGCCATTTTTTTTTTTGAATATTTTTTTCATTTTCGTGTTTTCCTCGTTGTTTCTTCTTCTTTTTTCTTTTTTCTTTCTATTTATATTTTTTATTTTTTATTTTATTTTTTTCTCTCTTCTATCTTGAACTTCTATTTCTCTTTGTTCTTTTCTTCTGTGATTTTTTTTTCTTTTTTGTGCTTATTTTCTTTATCATTTATTTTGTTCTATTTTATATTTTTGTATTTTTGAAAAATATGACTACTCGAGCACAAGTCATGGATAATAACATAAATACCCCAATTGTTTATCGTATTTATAGTCATACCGTCATTTATATTTTTGTATCGATTGATACAATTGTATTTGTATTTGTATTTTAAAGTTCGCGCTTATATTTATATTTTCCCATTTTTATTCATATTTTATAATTCGTAGTTGTATTTATATTTGTTAGTTTGCACCATTATTAATATTTTATATAATTCACACTTGTATTTTAAAGAATTATTTTGTATTTGTATTTTATAATTGATTGTATATTATATTGGATTATATTTGTGTTGTGGTTTTATTGTGTTTGTATATTTAGATTATATTTGTATTTGTATTTTTATTTTCATCAATGTCTTTTTATTTTTAAAGAATTATTTTGTATTTGTATTTGTAAGTTGATTGCATATTGTATTTAGCCGTGATTATGTATAGTTTATCATTTGTATTTATATACTAACAAGTAAATGCATTAATTATATTTTCTTGATTCTAAAATATATAAATATGCAGTGTATCATTTGATACAAATATATCGTTTTGTATTTGTATGTCAAAATTATCATTCATATTTGTAAATAAACAAATATCACTTGATACAAATATGATTACAAACAAATGAAACAAATGGTTTTACAAATACAAATACAATATGTATTTGTATATATTGTATTTTTAAAAAAATTTAAATTGTATTTATTTGTATCAATAAATACAACTCGTATCAATAAATACAAACAAGTATTCGTAGAAAGAAAATCAATCGTTCCTTTTCAATAATTAAAAAATAAAAATGATAGTTCACATTTGTATTTGTATTTTTATAGTTCGCACTTGTATTTGTATGTTATAGTTCACATTTGTATTTGTATTTTATAGTTTTCACTTGTATTTGTATGTTATAGTTCACATTTGTATTTGTATGTTATAGTTCGCATTTGTATTTGTATTTTATAGTTCACACTTGTATCTGTATGTTATAGTTCACATTTGTATTTGTATTCTATAGTTCGCACTTGTATTTGTATATTATAGTTCGCATTTATTTTTGTATGTTATAGGTTGCATTTGTATTTGTATGTTATAGTTCACACAAATAAAAAGAAGGAGAAAAGTTGAAAAGGAAAAAAAAAGAAAAAAAAAAAGAGGAAAAATACAAAAAATGGAGAGTAATAGAAAATAGAGAAAAAAATTTAAAAAAAAAAAGAAGGAAAAAAAATGAAAAGAAAAGTGAAAAAAGAAAAGGAAAAAATGAAGAAAAAAATTGAAAAAGAAAACAAAGAAGAGTAATAAAAAATAGAGAAAAAGAAAAAAATATATGAGAGAGACTATGAATTGTAATTAGGGATAATTAATAGGCAAGAGAGGGTTATGAATTGTAATTAATTAAAATTTAGACTAAATAGGATAATTAGGAGTCTATATTTCCTATTTTATGTAGTTACCCCTAAAAAAAATCCCATCGTTTTTATCGTTTCTTAATCCAAGTTAGAATTAAAAATAGGGTTTAATTTTTTATTTCGTGGAATTTTCGGTTACATTATATTTGGGAAGCATTCTGATGGTATTATCTAAATCTAAATGATCAAACTAAACCACTCAATTCTGATGGATAAACAGACATTATTTTATGAAAAAAACTTATATTTCAATTTTAATTGATAAATAAATTTATGTGACCACCTCTAATTCAAAATTTAAAATTTAAAATGTTTTTACTAAAGTAAGTCGTTAATATGGGACAGACCCGATCTGTAATTTAATTTAATAAGACTGGGCTATGATTTTTGCAGCTCATTTAAGAATATGGCTTTTAAGCCTGGTCCAAATAATCTCATTGTCCCGTGAGGCTTGAGCAATATGGGTTGGGTTGCACCGTGGGCTAAATAAAAAATGATTAAAAATATAATAGAGTACTAAGAATAACAAAAGGAGTTCAAAATCAAAGTCTATTTAAATCATCATAGATATTTAAATGTTAATTATGTTTATAAAATATATACTCCTAAATAATTAAAAAATTAAATAATAAATTTTTTAAGGAGTCACAAATATTTGACGAAGATGATGTAGGGATATTGAACATGCCATAAGTGTCATGAGAGGTATTTTTAGGAGTTCATTTTTACTTTTAATAAATTAAATAATTAAATTCTTTTTATGTTTTATTTTGACCTATTGAAATAAAATTAGATTAATATTGCTATTTATCTAGTATATTATTACTCATTAACTATTTAATTTGTTTATCAACATCTCTATCATATTTGAAATTTGTATCATGTCAAAAGTTATTTAATTTCGTAGATTATTAGATTTTTTTTTATAAATTTGAGACTTGATTAACAACTAGTAAATTCATGCAATATTATATTTTAAATATTTATGTAATTAATATTTTCAAATTTAAATTATGATGATCAAAATAATATATATATTTTAAAGAGTGAGTTGGCCCGTGAAGGCCCATAAATTATAGAGTGATGGGTTGAGCTTGCTGTTTTCTGGCCCGTTATCTTGATGGACCAACTCGACCTGACCCGTCAAACTCCATAATCCGCGTGGATTAGCTCGGATGGATTGGGTTGGCCCGTATTTGAAACACCCCGAACTTTGGCCCTTGGAAAATCCTTGAGTCTTGAACCTTCTATTTACTACACGACTCAAACCACAAGTCATATGGTATGGTGATGGGTCTAAAGACCCTATTCATATGTTGATCAGTGTGTTGTTGGCCAAGTTCTGAACTATATACGAGAGGTACGAGTCGTATGGTCTTGTGATGAGAGGCTTCAGTCCAATCGTATGTTGTCCAGTGTCTAGCCCTTGATGTTCTGATACTAGTCGTATGTTGATGTTATGAGTTGGGTAAGGGAGTCGTATGTTGGAAAGAATATGGTGTCTAACTTTCTGATTCGGTGACGATTTGAGGGTACCACTCGTATGTTGTGGTGACACTAGGAAGTTAAACTCATACCCACCTATAAATTTTTTACAACTTTTAAGATGGGGGTAATTTGAACATTTTTCACTCCAAGCCCTTAAGACCCCACATCTTATAACACTTATTGGGCATTCATTCTATACTTAGAATATTAAAAACACTCTCTAAAAACTTCTTAAGAAGATTGGGCTAGGGTTTCTTCAAGGTGGTCATCTAGAGGCTTAAAGATCAAAATCTCTCCGTGAATCTTCGTAACTCAGGCATGTGACTCTTCCTTCATTTTTAGTTCATAAAAAATCATGTGTTTAAACATTGTTCATAAATGGTGGTTTGAAAACCATGGTTGAGGATTTGAATGCATAATGTTGAGTACTGTTTCCTCATGGTTTAAATTATGATTATACATGCTTTGATAATGATTTTGCTTATATGGGTGCTTGAGAATTGTGATTTAAGATAATGGGTCATGGTTAACCCTAAATTGATAATTTTTGGCTTGAATAATGATTTAATAATGGTATGCCCTCAACCAGTTTGTGAAAATGACAATGAGAAGAATCTTGTCACATATGAATTGGGTTTGAACTAAGGCATTGGCCTATGAATGTTGATGATTGGTAAATGATTTTGTGAAGGACTTGTTGGCCATAAATTGATTTGAATTGTAAACTTGGTGGTTTAATTGGGTAAATGGGTTTGAGTCCCTAAATGTTGAATTTAATTGATGTCATTGTTTAGACAATGGGTTCGAGTTCCAAAGATTGATTAGTTTTGGTAATGACATGCTGTACGCTTGCAAGTGACGTTGGTATAACGATACCAACGAAATTTTCTTGGTAAGTAATTGGACTAATGATTGTGAATATGTGTAATGAATGTTTAATTGGGCTTTAAAGCGGGATGTGTAGTCGAACTGTGAAAGTAGAGTCCAAAGGACTAACACTATAAACAGCGCTAGCCAGTGCGGGTGTCTAAATAAATATTGTATGCATGGGAGGTTCAAGTCCCCTAAATAAATATATGAATGGGAGGTTCGAGTTTCCCATATTGTATTTATGCTCGGAGGTTCGAGTCCCCCATAAAGACATATACGGATATGGATATTCTCTGGTTCGTGTGGCTACACGTACTGGGGCCCTTCCAGCTAAGGGAGAGCTGGGGCCATATAACCCGTGGGTGCCTTGTTATATGACGGTTATGCTACACAACCCAGGTTAAGATTTCAAATGCATGCTAAATCCGGTTCTCAATCCCGATATGATATATATATATATATATTCATATATATATATATATATGCATGTATATGATTTCATATAATGATTTGACATGATTTTGAATGATGGCATTATCTTATTCCTCTATTCTTGAGTTACATGCTAGGGCTCCAACCGCTAACTATCTTCGGACACTGTATCCCTACGCAATGCAGGAACCAAAACTCTTCTACTTTTTCTGCACAGTGATCAGGTGTTAGAGTAGTTCGTGAGTTGGCATTGAAGTGATAAGCTTTCATAATTCGAAAGGCTTCATTTAATGGTCTTTATTTTTCATGTCATAGATCTTGTTGAGACTTTATTTGACCATCTCCTTGGATATTGGTTTTGGCTATTATCGGGGGCATGTCCTAATATTTTATTGATTTTGAATTTATAGAGGCTTTGTTGGATTATTGTGGACTTAGATTGGTTGTTTTGGTGGATTAGTTTAGACATTTCATGAGTTATGGTTAGTCTTATTTTGCGCGACCTTGTTATATGTTCGGAATTCATCCGACACTTGGAGTTGGGGTGTTAACTGGGTTAGGTGAAAGAGGTGATCTCCGGTCCATGTGGAACTTGAGATACCTGTCACAGCTAGGCCTTGATTCAGGTCGTGACAGTATTGATAGTTGAGAATTTTGTGTTAGCATTTGGTACGTGTTATTTTTCTAATCATGCCACATTGATTAAGAAAGGAGATATGAACATGGCTTAATTTTTTCATGATTATAGGTAGTTAATGTGCATGTTGAAAATTTTTCAATTATTATGTTAAGTCTTATGCAAGATTATAAAGATTGAGGTGTTACATATGATTTTTTTCATCAATATTTGAAACGGAAAAAAGACGAAGATAAAAATTTGCTCAACGATATAAATATTTAATTATATAATTATTCAAAAAATATAAATATTAATTATTGTAAATATTAAATTGAACACAAAAACTAATAACTAATTACACCTAACTTTAACTAATTTGCCCTAAAACTAACACATGGCGTAATTATAGACTTTCATTGGACAAATTTAGAGACAAGACTTTCTTGCTATTTTGTATATATACTAGTATTGTACCCGCGCGATGTACACATCATTTAAATGAAAACATTAACACATCGTAACTTGTGTGAATTAAAGTACAAAACCTAAAAGCACTTCTTTATAAACAATACTTTGATACAACAAAATTATTCAAAATCTTTAGGACTAAGAACTATAATATTTTGGTCCAAAAAAATTAATGTTTAGGACTCTACAATATATGCAATAAAAACAATTTGACAATTACTTGATTTTATCACACACAAAAGAAAAATAAATATGTGTATAAATTCATCTACAGATTATTTTTACTTCGAACTCCATCTTGCATAGAAAAACTTTAAGCAATTCCTATTGAATCACACTTTTAACAACAACCTAATTACATGAAGTTATCTACTTTCTCTGTCTTGATTCTTATGCTAGAAAGCTCAGGCAATGAATCATATAATCATCAAAGTCTATGATTGCATAATTCATAAAAATAACTTTGGATAAACTTATTTACATTATCGGCATTCCTCAACCAATTTTGACATCTGTTCGATTGCTACATCACTTTATGCTTCCTACATTATCAATGTGCTATCAAAAAATTAATCAAAATCTTCCAAGAAAGACTAAATCCTAAGTGCTTACTACATATAATGAATTTACGTAAAAATAAGAGAGGATATATTGTCAAATTTGATGCTAAAGCAAAACATAATAAATGAATAAATTATGTATGTTTATTTTCAAAAAAATATAATAGGTGAGTAAACTTACCTTCAGAGCCATGAATTTCTTTTATTTATTGGACATATATATATATATATATTTGTGCTGAATTTTTTTAAAAGATTTGTCCTTTGAAATGACAATACAGAATATTGCTACATCAAGTTTAATTCAAAATTTAAATGGTTATAACACATTGACAGAGAATTAAAAATGTTGTGATGTATCATCTACTTATTGATTCATAATTAGAATTCTTTCTGTGCTTCAGCTGCATCTATTATTTTTCGTCCGTTTAATTTTAAAAATGCTTCTTTTCGAATTCTAATTCAAATGAGAATGAATGAGATAATGAAATTTGATAGTTACACTTAGGTACTCAAATCATAATAATGCACATAATTTTCTCCTATTGAACATCAGTATGATAATACTTTATTATGATTTATATGCATATGTGGGTAATTAGCGTGTGCAAGAGAAAGGGTGGCACCTTCGGGGGTGTGGTTGAGTTGGTTTGAGGGGTGACTTCCAAATCGGAGGTCGCGGTATCGATCCCCTAATGCCTCCTCAATCTAACTCGTCGCACGGGATTTACCTAGTGCGGTTTACATCTCCTGTGTGGTTTACGAGTGATTGCACAGTGAGAGGTTTACCTAGTGCGCCCAAAGTGCTCACCCGAAGGGCCGAGCCATAGAGATTATAGCGGCTGGGGTTTTTCCAGGAGTTTTCAAAAAAAAAAAAAGAGAATGGGTGAATAGAAATAATGTGCTACTGAGTTGAGGTTGTGGGGATTAGGACGTGCGGGCTGTTTGTGTTTAGGTAAAAACTTTTCAATTTTTTGATTTTATAAAATTTCTCTTCTTGTATATTTTGTATGTTTTTTTTCTAAACTATCAATACAATAATAACAATATTAACAATTATTCGATGGTTTTTAAAAGATATTTTACTTTAAATTTCAATCCTCGAATATTTAGGACATGGATAATGACAAAAATTGAATTACATTTTAATTTTGAATACGATAAGAATAAGTTGAAAAGTAGTAACTGCTTTAAATTGAAACGTTAGTTTTAATTATGTATTTTAAAAGAAATTAACTGCACATTTTAGTTGATTATAGTTTTTAAAAATAATATGCAGTTTGTAAGTGCTTGATTCTGTGAATTTTTTATTTTCATATGTTTTGATCATTTTACTCTTCTTTGTGGTTATTCCGTGATGTTTTTGGAGTATGGGGATCGTTGACATGGTTCTCAAAGCATTACGGTGTGATTCGGGCGAGTATATGATTTTTGGAGGTTAAAAAGACTTTATAGTTGATTTCGATCAGCATTTGTTGTTTTGTATGTTGGATGAAAAGTGGACTACGAAACAGATCCAGAACGTCGATTTTAGGTTAGTAGAGTGGTTGGTTCGATTTTGTGGCTTTTATATCACATTTGAATCCTCGGTTGGGAAGATTGTGAAATTGAATTTTGGGGATCAATTTCGTGAAAGCAACCTCTTTTTAAAAATTTGATATCACCGTTGAGTCTGGAACATCGAATTTGATAGGGTAGCATAGTTCGTTTGCCTTCTCAAAATTTCGGATGAATCTCGAAGGGCTAGTGGAGACTTGAAAAATTTTCAAGTCCAAGATGGTGCACCACCCAACCGGTGCAACCGCTAAAACGACAGTTGGATCGCTTTAGCGAAGGTCGCTTAATCGGCCAACCGATCGCTTAAACAATCCAGCTCAGCAGTTAGACCGCTAAAGCGGAGCCCTATCCGCTTAAGCGGGCCGTCCAACACTCGTGGGTACCGCTTAAGAGGTACTTTACCGCTTTAGCGGAGATCGCTTAAGCGGTCAAGTGGCCACTTAAGTGGCTATGCCTGGGATTTTATAAACACCTTCTTTCTCCATGCTTCTTTCATTTTTGAGACTTTGAGCTTCGGATTTTAGAGTTTTGACAAATTTCTTCATTTTCAAGCTTTGGTAAGCATCATATCATTATTTCAACTATTTTACTTAGATTTCCGTCATCTAAACTCGTTAAAATGTGATTGCAAAAGTGAAATTCGAGGATTCTGGTCCGAAAGACCTAAAATGGTTATTCTTCAATCTAAACCCCTTTTTTTAAACCTGTTTCCACTTGAGTTTTCTCCTTTGGTTTTCTTTAATCATGGGTATTGTGCTTATGGAAAAAAATTTTGGTTTTATCCTTACTTTTTGAAAATCTGTTTTGGGGGTTTGTTTTGATCCCGATTTAAAAATAGCAATATGGGTATAGTTGACTTTATTTTAACACGAAGATTCTATATTTATATGTCTTAGTTGATTCTAAGGCCATTGAAGAGGGAAAGGCTCTGAGTTGAAGGGTTTTGGATTGGATTTCATGCAGGTTATGACTTAACTTTCTTCAGACTGGACTAATTAGTTAATATTTGTATAAAAGCACGATATGAGTATGGGTAATAATCATGAAAATAATACCATTACTGTTGTGTGCCCGTGTAGGAGCTTACATTGTAATTATTGGTGATTTGAGAGGATAGTTGCTATGTGTGACCCGTATGGGGGCCTTATCTGATATTATTGGCCTTATGTATACCTTTGATTGTTTTCCTCATAATAGAAAGTGCCTAAGTTGAGATTAATGGGATATTAATAATATCCTATTTGCATATTTCGCTCTAAGGGTACGTGGCTTACATTAAATAATTGATGATTGTCATATTAAGTGGATTTTTAGCTCACGCGCATATATATTGTCTGGGTTTGAGATCTTCATACTAGTTTGGTTATGAACATTACATTCTCATACCTTACATACATTCATGAATTATGTAAATACTATTTTTAGACAGAAATGTGACACTTTTACAAAATCCTCTGTCGTAGCCCACAAGTCGAAAAGGATACACGAATACTAGACTGGAATTGAGTTTTCAGATTGTATATGGATTATGAATCTCCCATTGGTCCTACCTAGAAGTGTAGATGCTCAGTAGGTATACACGGAGGTTATCCGATAACCTCGACATATCATATCATCATCATCAACATTATCTTTCTCATTCTATTTCATACATTATGCATCTTCAGTGTTATTCTTTTGTGTTTGATTTGATGTCTATCTATTCTATATTTCATTTTTGTACTTGTATTTGGTTTATATGATAATTTTAGAACTATTAGTGAAGACGGTGTGAGCTACTATTTGGGATATTTTCTGATTATAGGTGACGTGCTTATAGTGTGTATTATATATCTTATTTTCTACTTTGTCGACCTTTGATACCTACTGACTATAAGTAAACTGTACTCATCCCTATGGTGCTCTTTCGGGGTAGATCTGGATACGAGTGCATCCCGCAACTGCTGAGTTCATGCGGATTTGTGATGCATTCGAGGTAGTAGCCGCTCTATGGTTTCAGAGTTGGCTTCCGGCCTCATCCTATCTATTTTATGTCTTATTATTTATTCTGAGATAGACTTGTAGTTTTTTGTACCCTTAGTTTTATTTTCAGACTTTGAGATGTATTTAGATTGCTCTTATATTGTGACACCAGGTTTTGGATGGTTTGTGCTATTATTTTGATATTTAGACTTCTGCTACTATTGTATATGTATTATTCGACTTTGTTCTAGAAGTCTCGCCTTGAAATTTTGTGTTGATTTTGTATTTCATATCAATTTGGGTAATTGCCTTATTTGTCAAGGCTCAGTTGCGATAAGTGTCATCATGACCCTTACCTTTTTGGTCGTGACAAATTAATACCAGATTCAGGTTTATTGGTCTTATTATTGTAAGAATAGGGTGTCTAGTAGAGTCTCATAGATTGGTACGTAGATGTCTGTATCTATCTTCAAGAGGCTATAATATATCTTTAGGAAACTTCCCTTATTTTATTCCTTAACGAGCGGGGTTTTTTCATACCCTATATTTTAAGCTGAATTTCACTCTTTTCTACGCTGAAAGTATGGACTAGATCCAGTAAGACTAGAGATGCGAAGCTGACACCCGAGAAGAGAGCCCATCCTAGGGGATGAGGCAGCGGTTGAGGACGGGATCGAGGTAGAAGGCGGGCACGAGGATCTTTCCTTTCCAGAGGTAGTACTAAGGGGATCTTCCCTGAGCTCGATATTGAGCATGATAGAGATGTGGGTCCTGCCCAGGTTCCACAAAGTTCTTTCACCCCAGTCTTGCAGGGTTTATTGATTCGTTTGGAGGGTGTTCCCTTGAGTGCACCTGGTATTCCTCCATCTCCGAGTGTTGTACCTCTACCTATGCCTCTTGTGGCTTCGGGACCAGTTTTTCCCAGGCGTACACATAAATGTACATGGTCCACCAAATAGTAAAATGGCCTTTGAAAATTCAAGTATCGATCTCACAGGGACTTGTGTTAAACAACTATCCATTCTAGTCTCACTACTAAGATTAATCAAGTGCTGATGTAGCGAATAGAGTTTGTGAATTGAAAACTACACGTAAAATTAAACAATGCGGCAGCGTAAAAGTTCTTGGAAAATAATGTGGAGAAACTCAGGGCTAAGGCACTATGAACAATCCTACTTAGCTATATAACTTCATTGGTTTAGTTAATTATCTTAGTTGTTGATTCATGGAATTGATAACATGATTATGGTCTTTCAAACCTCTAATCAAATATCTAACTTAACCTTACAACTACATCGTTGAGCGGGGATGCAAGTAATAAGCTAAATGCATTTGCATTTCTTCCTGAAATGAACCAAATAGAGCTAATTGGGTATATTCCTATCCTAAGCACAAATCATAACTTCAATTCATTGAAAGATAATGATCCTATCCCACGTTCTATTCTATCGCCTCCTTCCAGGCTCACGATAGAAGTATGCATTTATCCTAAGGGTCACTAATCCCTAGAATAGTTAAAAAAAGGATACATGAACAACGAATAATGATAATAAGATAAACCAACTTATTTATAAGTAAAAGTATTCATGTTCTTGGCCTTAAACCTGAGTGAGGGTGTTTAGCCACTCATGGACTTAAAAAGAATAATACTGATAGAATCCATGTAATAATCCAAAAGTAAACTAAAGTAAAGGATTAAAAGCCCTAATTGAAGCCTCTTCCAGTATATTCTTTCCCCTATAAGTCATTCAAGGTGTTTATAAAACAATTGTAGTGTCCTATTTATAGTAGGCCATAATTGGCTGATTTGAATTTGCCAATATGCCACGCCTCTATCGCGGTGCCCAAATAGCGTGGCACACCAAAAAACGTACAGTATCACTGAAAATAATAATTTAGTTTACAACCAATGGCGTGGCACACTCTTAAAGCGGGGGCTAGGCAGCGTGGCACGCCCCTAAGCCCACAATTCCTAGCTTTTAACATACTTTGCTCTATGCATTTGACCTTTGAGTCCTTCCTTCGTGGTATCTTTTCCTCTTCAATTCTAGCTTGTATGTCATTCATTTATCATGTTTATCATATCATAGAGCTTCATATAACATAAAACACCACAAATTAAAGCTTACAACACCTTAGAATCCAACAAGACGAACTAGAATAACACATAGCTTAACCTAAAAGTACTAGTCTTTTCGTTTAAATGCTAAATGAATATTTTTTTTTCCAAACTTGATTTGAACGCACATTAAACATTATCACACATCTCTTAACACTTAGATGCTCGCTATTATAAAGATTAACTCATTACACACGCGAAAAAGTCCTCAAAACTAGCTAATAAAGTCTAAATAACAACATTTAGGTGAATAAATCCATCTAAGATCATCACCCCACAAGGGGAGGATTATACCTTGAATATGAGACAGAAAATGAAATGGAGATCGATTTTGTCTTATTATTTAACTATTTAGTAATTCCTATAAAGTAGAAAAGTTTTTGGACATGTAAAAATAACGGTTACGTTTAAAATTATCTGAAAAAGATTATTTTTGCTTTGGTACTCATACTACGCTTCTATACCTTTTTGGTGCAGACCCGAGATCTAGTTGCCGTCGTTGAATCGAGATCGTGGCATGTTGATCATCAGAAGATAGGGTGAGCTCTTGGAGTTCGAGTTGCCCTCTTTCCCTTTTATTCTTACTTTGCCTTTTGTATTCGAGATAATTGTATAAGACTATTTAATTTTATTAGACTTCGAGTTGTAATTTCTGTTGTCGAATTTAGAGTTGCTCTTGTACTTATCCTATCAAGTCATGAGATTGGTATTCGAATGTTAGTTGTTTTGTTTGTGGAATATTGTTGTTATATTGTGTTCCTATATAGGGTCCTGTTGGACGATTTCACCAAGATAACCCATTGTGTTAGCTCCGGGTTAGGGTGTCGGCTTACCTACTAGTAGGTTATGGTAGGTGTCATCATGACTCGAAAATCGGATCGTGATAATTAAGATGCAAGATCAAATAGGGTAGTAGTTCTTGTTTTCAATAAATATGTTTATTTGTTAAAACCAAATTCAAATAAATAATTTAGAAATTATCTTATTGTTTTGCTGAAATGCGTAAAAATGACTTCTTTTAAATTTTAAATGCATATTTATATTACACTTCAATTTTAAATGTAGCTAATTTAATTCTAACCAACAAACTACATTATGTAATTTATTTATTTATAACGTCATGATCAAATTACAATTCAAAATTTAAATTTAAGTTACAAAACTTTATGTAAAAAACATTTGAAAACTTTAAGTCTGTGGATTAGTGATTTGGTATAACCAGAATTTGAGTTTAAGTTGGAATATAATTGTGCGATTATTTGCACTTAATGGAGGTCTGAATCTGAATGGTTCAGACTTCAGATCATTAAATGCATTTGTTTTTCATTAAGGTTTTAACTCTTAATAGATCTGAATAGGTCTTAATCATTCAGATCTACAACCAAGTCTTAATAGGTCTGAAGGGATATTTTGGTGTTGGATAATATTCATCACTCTATTCATAATCAGCAGTCACCACCACTAACCACCTTTGCCACCGTCACCATTGTCAACCACCATCTACCACCACCAACCACCTCCACCAAGACAACTACCATCGATAAAAAATACCGCTACCACACCTACTACCTTTTCTATTCTAATTATATTCACCGCCATCACTGCCGTCAACAACACCACAATCAACAACCACTACCGGCCAATCCCTACTACCAACTAACTCATCTATCACAACTGGCACCACCACTAACTACCACTAATACATCAAACCTCTACATATTCTTTGCCCGTCACCACCATTGTCTCTAGTAACGCCACCTCTAACACTACTTCAACTAGTACCATCGCTACAATTTATCTCTACTAACAACTATCTCCACCATCACAACAAATAACATCTCCAACTAGCACCAACACATCGTCAATCATCATGCATTCATGTTTCAGCCAACACAATCAAAACCTTAAACTACTAACATCAAGCAACGTCACATCACAACCACCACCACCACCATCAATCATCACCGTCATAACAGTCACTACAATACCAACCATCACAATTATCACCACCAACATTATTAATCACTAACATCAATCATTGTCACCACAACTATCATTATAAGCCACATCTACTATCACTAACAAACATAATTTTTTTTTCTCAATCAAATATAAATAATTTTGTTGTATTAAATTATATATTTTTTAACATATAATTAATTTTTTATTTGAATTGTATGTTTTATTTTATTATGTATACAAATATTTTTTTTTACACATTCAGATGTTGAAAAACAAACAGTCTTAATCATTCAGTTTTCAGATCTAGAGACAACATCTTAATCATTCAGATGTGTATTCAGATTCAGATGTCTGAATCTTAAAAAAAAACAAACGGAGCCTTAGTGGGGTAATGGGGAAAGGGACGTGGTGGTTATTTTAATTTGATTATTTTTTTTTCCTTTTTTTGTTTTATTTCTTCTGTACCTATTTGGGATTATTTATTTTTCAAAAAACACTTATTTAAGGAAAAAAATTAGAAAAAAATGGTGTTTGGTAAATTTACAAAAATGTTTTTTAAAAAAGCGGAAGCAATTTTTCTGCTTTTGAAAAGAAGCAAAAAATTTCTGTTTTTCAAAAAAAAAAAACAGAAGCAAAAAATTATCTTTTTAATGACAAAAGTATGTCTATCACACACACACACACACACACA
Organism: Capsicum annuum; assembly: GCF_002878395.1. NCBI lineage: Eukaryota > Viridiplantae > Streptophyta > Magnoliopsida > Solanales > Solanaceae > Capsicum > Capsicum annuum. The sequence goes on from NC_061121.1 coordinate 209,490,996, forward strand.
CACACACATATATATATATATATATATATATATATCCCTTATTAATTAATTAACATATCTTATAAGTTTATTTTAAAATTTTATACTTCATAGTTACATCATAATTCTTTATTTTATTTTTATTTATATACTATTATTTTTTTATTTTCACTCATTTTCTTTAATAAATATAAGAATATCGTTGATGATGATAACCGAAGAATATATAATTTTTTATTTTTTATTTTTAATGATAACAAATGATAGATGAATCATATTACAAGATTAAATGATATTTGACAACACTTGTAAAAGTTTCCTCGAAGATTTAATTTTGAATAAATCATTCATGAAAAATGACATATTTCTTACCATATGGTGTATATATATAAATATGATGATTGTTTATTCTTATTAAATTTTGACACCGTAAAATGTATAAAAAAATGTTTCCTCCGTTTAAAAAAGAATGACCTACTTTGACTTGGCACAAAGTTTAGGAAAATAAAGAAGACTTTTGAATCTTATGGCCTTAAATTAAAGTTGTGTAAAATGTACCAAAATGCCCTTTAATCTTGTGGTCCTAAAGATGTCATGTGAAAAGTTGAAATTAAAGTTTTGTTAAAAAGGAAAGGGGTCATTCTTTTTGAAACGGACTAAAAAGGAAAGTAGGTCATTCTTTTTTAAACGAAGGGAGTAACATAACAAATAGAATATTATTTTAAATGTTTATTATCATTTAGAATCTTTGTTTTAGTATTAACATAGTAAAAACATATCCAAAGAAAACAAAAGAAAAGAAAAGATAACAAATAACATATATAATCTAATTTAGATAGAATCTAACTTTAAATACTTTTTGATTAGACCTTTTCTTCAATTTTTCTATTCATTTAATGAGTCTATCATACTGCACACCTTCTCATAATTCATCTGGAAATACAAATAATATTTCTGGTATATACATATACTCTCCCTCTCTCCAAATTCATCAAGATTACTTTCTCATTTTAAGGTATGACTTTTTTTTAATAATTTCCATGATATAACAAGATTTTCATGTACAATTGAAAGAACATTTGGAATTTGAAAAAATAGATTTGCTCTCCTACACTCAATGCGCTTTTTAAGCTAATATTTACATAAATATACATCTTAAGTTATACTTACTACATAATATCCCATTTAAGAAAAGTAATTACAAATATCCCAAACTAATTACATAAAATTCCACCTTTTATACTCTCTCTCTAGAAACTTCATATATATCAAATACACGATTTTGCCATAACTAATGCTCTTTAATTTTAGCCTACAATCAAGAAATTCATTATATGGAGGTTTCAAAATTTTAGATTTCGAACATTAACTTATCTAAGTGCTCAACTTCATTATCTTATTCTATTACTTTGAGGTTTTTTTTTCAGGTTTACCAAATCGGATTTTTTTATTTTCATTGTTGCATATTTGTAGTTCTTAAAATCTAAGCTTTTGTAATGACATTCCAATGTGAAATTTGCTTTATTTTGTAATTTGTTCAACTTTTCTAGTTAAAAGTTTTTCAAAAATTTTGCTTATATTTTTTCAACTTTTCTAGAAATTTCATTATTGGATTTGTTCCTGGAACATTTGATAACAAGGATTTCACTTTCAAAGAGGACAAATCAAAACACCAAAATGAACCAATCAAGATGAAGAAATTGAGAAAATTTGGTGGTACATTTTTCCAAAATACCGTTGCGAAATCTGCAAGTAAGACAAAAATTGATGAATCAGGACAACCACTTCTTCCAAGGGTATATTGAATTGTTGTGGGTTTTTTTCTAATTGCGATTTCTCATGCATTGTTATACATAACTTTGTAATGTATAGTGTTAAAACCTTTTTTGTGATGCATATGTTGTTACTTCAATCCTCATACATTACTAAGCAATGTATGCAGACGTGGTTAAATTTTGTTGTTTGTTCAATTTTGTTCAATTCAACCCTCATACATTACTAAGTAATGTATGAGTATATGGTTGATATTTGTTGTTTGTTCATTTTTATACATATCAAATTTTGTATAAGAAATCATTGTTCTTAAATTAGCATGAGTTGTTATGTTTTTATTTACTATACATTGGCATACATATCAAGTCATAGTTCTTATGTGTTTTAAACTCACATACATTACTACCCAGTGTTTAGTACAAAATAATACATATGTTACTTTGAATATGTTAACATTATACATTAACATGGTAACCTTATATATACGAATGTTATGTATAAGGTTATAGTAACCTACAGTTTTTTATTGAACTTACACATTTCTAGTTGTGTATAAGAAAATATTACACATAAATAGACATATTTGTTTGTATTTCTTATACATGAACATGGATATATTATACACAAATATATGTATATTATGTTTTAGATTTTTAGATGTATGCAGGTATTTTTTAGTTTATACATTGCAGGTTATGTACGTTAAAGCCAATTTTTATTGCTTATGTTTGTATTTTTTTCTTTTCAATTCAATATTATTTTGTTGTGTTAGATTTTTAATAAGGTTGTAATTATATATTATTATTATTATAAAGGATTAAATTATGGAGTGGTCAAGGCCATAAAGGATAAACAAGTGACAATGATGATCCTCCGCAATCTAGGCCAAGATATGTTCAACCAATTGACGAAGCAGCAATAGTTAATTTAGAATAGCGCATAATTTTCACCTTCTATATGAACATTGTTATTTTTTTGTGTTTTAGAATGGTGTTAAAGACATGTAACAACTGTTAGGTTTTGAGTGTTTTTCTTGGCTTTGTATTTTTTATTTTTTGATGTCATAAGAATGTTTTAACTATCTTTAATATAAGTCTGTCTTTTAAACATAAATTTATTATGCATCTTGTTCTATAAGTCTGGCTTTATATTTTCCTTATACATTACAGTTACGGTTTAAATACATTAACATATATTATCCAACACACAAGTGCTAACACATTAGAATGTTAATCTTATACATATTGATGTATGTATAAGGTTGTCGTTACCTGTAAATTTGATAGACCTTCCGCATATCCACTTTGTGTAAGTTCAATCAATAATGCAAGTAACTATAATATTATGCATAACATGCATATGTATAAGGTTACCAGGGGCTTTGAGCCGTAGGTGACAAAAAAGTTTGAAATGAGGTGCAGGTGACTCAAGTCTTAATAATTGCGTGTAGGTGACAATTAATTTATTATGAATTAAGCAAGTTGGGAAAGTTTTAAAATAACCCACAAATTTTTGAATTTACACTTTGATTCATATGTTAGTTAATATAACAGGAATCAGAGGGAAAAAAGTGTTTCTCTCTCTTCTCATCCGTTGTTGTTTTCTCTCTCTTCACAATTTTTGTTGTTCATTGTTGCTGCTGCTTTATTTATCATCTTTTGCTTCACTATCGTCATCTTCTACTTCATTATCATCTTCTTCTTGTTGACAATTGTTGTTGTTGTTGTTGTTACCACTACTACTACTATCTAACTAATTTCTTAGGTCAAATTTTGTTTCCTATATCACTTTCTACTTCAGCATTACTTCATAAGTGACTTTGGTAAGTAAAATTATGATTTTTAGTCGAATTTGTTATCTAGGTACACAACTACTGCTATTTTTTCCAACAATGGATAGAACCCGATCATGAATTCAACATAAGTGCCCACAATTTAAACAGATCACTCATCTGTTGCATCAGATGAGTAATTTATTGCAATGGAAGACTCATATGTTAGATTCATGTTTATGGTTCTAAAGTTCCCATAACATGAATCGAACAGATGAGTAATCTGTTGCAATAGAAGAGTTATCTATTGAAACCGACACACTTATTATCTATTGTATCAGAATAATTATCTGTTGCAGTAGACTGATTATCTGTTGCATTAGACTGATTATCTATTGCATCGGACTGATTATCTGTTGCAACAGATGAGTAATTTGGTTGGAACAACACAAATCAGCCCCTACTACAAACCCAACAAATAATCAATACGTTTGAACTCTTTCTATTGCTATTGGATTCAAAATTATTCCTTACGTCCAATCGTCGACATGTTTGTTGAGAAGATAATAGACTGAATGAAAATTAAATATGAATTAAAACGTCAAAGCTGATCAAACAATTTTTTTATCAAACAAAAACAAATAAAAATATAGACCAAAATAAAAAAATAATCAAATTATTATTATTATTGCCAGCCTGCTAATTTTCAACCGGCAGCAGTAGGGCCCTCCTCAGCCTATCGATCTCACGAAGCATCCTTGCTCTTACTGTTCCCAACTCCTACTGCAGATCACAAACCTGCATCCAAAGTTTATTCACGACGTCTTGCAGAAAAGCAATGTCCCACACTGGATCAGCCATATCTAGAATACACATGAATTGATAAAAAACATAAAAATAAAAGTGAAGAAAAGAATCCGAATATAATACAATGTGTACTACAAATTGGATATATTTACACACAAAGCAAGAAAAAAACTTACCTGAGTCAGGGAAGAGAAAGTGGTGGAAGGTGTAATATGAAAGACAGGATGCAATAAATAAATAGAGTGTGGTTAAATGAACGATCGAGTAAGAAGGGACATACTTATAGAGGATTGAATTTGAACGAGTTAGGCAAAAAGGCGCGACTATTCACCTCTATTTATTAATTACATTTTTGATTACTGTGAAAATTTATAACTTAATTAAAGTAAGCAATATTGTGATTAGTCATGACTTTTTAACTTATTATTATTAACTAGTTCTTTCCAAGAACCATTTTCATTAAATTGTGACAACAAATTTTATATTTGTTGCATCAAATAACTCATCTGTGACAAAAGATATATCGTCTGTTGCAATAAATAGATAACCTATTGCATCAAATAATCTATCTGTTGTAACATATAATCTATTTTTTAAAATTATCATCATATTATTAATTCAAATTTGCTGACTTTTTTATTATATAAATTAAAAAAATAGATTTAAAAATAAAAATATTTTCTGTGAAAAGAAATGACGCCTATTTAATATTAACGTCAATTATTCAAATTAAATAACAAATTTCTATTAACGTTATTTTTTTATTGTGTTTATCATTTATTTTCTTATTGTTTTCAATGAAAAAAATGACTTAATTAAATCAAGCTGGTGAATTTTTTACTATTGTGACAAGTCATGATTTTTCAACTTATTATTATTAATTAGTTCTTAATTTAAATAACCTTTTTCTCAATTTAAAAATCGAAGACACCTTTTTTCAATAACCGTTTCTCTAATAAAATAATAACTGTTTTTATTGAGTTGTGGCAACAGATTATATATCTGTTTCATCAGATAACTCATCTGTTGCAACAAATCGATCATCTATTTTAGGAGCTTTTTTTATTTCTTCTAACAGCTGATTCATCAATCGCAACAGATGAGGAATTTGATTCATTAGCAACATTGTTGAATGTGTTTAGATAAAAAGTCACGCTTGTTTACCTTTTTCTTAACAATCATCATATAACATAATTAATCCAATGTTTTGACTTTTTTTTATTATATAATAAATAAATAATTTTAAAAAATAGATTTAAAAACAAAAATCATGAAAAGTCACGATCAGTTATTAAAATTAAATAACTATTCTTTTATGGTTACAAATTGTGTTTATCATTTATTTCTGTATTATTTAATTGCAAACCGTTTTTCATATTAAATAATCGAAAAGTCATGACTTTTCACCCTCTCAATAACAACAATAACCTTTTTTTTTATTAATAACCGCCTGTTGCCACATATGATCCATCTCTCGCATCAGATTAACCTCAGTTGCCATAAATGCTCAATCCCTACTTCCAACCATCGATATATTAAGAATAAGGAATAAATAGAATGATAATTAAATATTAAATAAGAATTAAAAATTTAAAGTCGACCAAACATAGATTTTTGAATCCATTATATAGAAATATATAAATAAAAGAAAACATACCCTTTGTTAGATCCGATATTAAAAAAAATACATACGCTAAAAGAAAAATATAACCTAATTATTATTACTAATTTATTATTAGTAGTAGTATTAGTATTATTATCACCTGGCAGCAGCAGGGCCCTCCTCAGCCTTGCTCTGAAGTTGCCCAAGTCCCTTCGGAGTTCATGAATCTGACTTTCAAGTTCCCGCAAGGACTCAATATGAATCACCTTGTACAAATCTGGACCAGCTATATCTAGAAGTTGAGTAGAATGAACGAGTAAGGAGAGACCTATTTATAAAGGATTAAGTTCGAATGGGTTAGTCAAAAAGCCACCACTGTTCACCTCTTTTTAAATAAAACTATTGACTTTTCATCTTATGTAAATTAAAAAAACGAATCTAAATACAACATATTATCTTTATTATATTTCAGAAAGAAAAGAAAATTGCTTTAAAGTAAATCTAATAGATGGGAAATCTGTTGTAAAATATATTCCATCTATTAGATAACTTACAACATATTGACAATTTGTTGCAACAGATGGATGTACATATTTAATTTTTTCAATAGATATGTCATATGTTGCAACAGATTAATCAGTTGTCGTAACAGATGTCTATAATTGTTAGACTATTTAAGCAGATGTGGCATCTGTTGCAACTTGTTAGTCATATGTTTATTCAATTTAAGCCATAGATGGGCTATAAAGAATTAGGTGGGTGCAGATGGATGGATCCACTTTCATGTATGGGAGTTAAGTATTATCGATAAGGTCATCGAGACAACACACACAAAGTATAATATTTTTATGAATGTAGTTTTTAACCGATTAGGCACTGATCATTCAAACAAGATCATGTATTGTACTGTTAAGTTTGATAGGTTTGAATTGATAAGGCCGAGGGCCCCATGATAATGGTGCCGATACCTTGTTATGAATTACTAACGGTTGTTGCTTATGTTTATGTGTGTCAAAATTTGAAAAGGGATTAATATTTAGTGTCGTTACAAAGATCCAATAGCGATTGGACTTAACTTTAAGTGTGCATTGAACTCTGAGAACACCTTCAAAGCCTCGCACTACATCAAACAAGAACAAAAAATCAATAAAAATTCCCCTGGCCCAAATTTATATGGAAGGGTTGTTTGAGTAGATGATTATACGACAGAAGGAGAATGCCTGCAAGGGAAAGGGGAGTTGATGAAAAATTATATCATTTGAGAGATAATTGAAGAAGAAACATAGGGTAGAAAGGAACTTCTAACAAATTTGGCCGATGAAACTGAATTAGAACATGAGAAATCTGAATCAAGTGCAAATATGAAAGTGTATCCAGTAATGTAAATTTGTATGTTGTTTCTCTAAAAGAAAAATAATGTAGATGGACACTTTGCTAGGGAGATGCAACTAGGAAGCATGGTCAGGATGATCACCTACATAGAAAATAGCAGAATACCTAAAAAGCATCCTCGCGAGCATCGAGGGTTGAATGATGTATAGTAAGTTGAGAAAACATGCGCCAATAACAGGTGCAGTCAAAATAAGGAATCTAAGCGAAAACAACAATTTTTGAATTTTAAATTGCATCCCATGCCTTCTTGTTTGTGGTTTCGATTAGGTCCACTGCTATTATTTGACCTGATCAGAACCACAAACAAGATTGAAAGATAGATTGAGTATGATTAATCCCTTAGCAATATGTATATAATTGATTGTGTTTTTTATCCTTAGCATGCTTTCAACATATCTTGGAGAAGATCAGAAACTTGCTATAGTATATGAATCTGGATAATTTTCAAGCTTGCCTCCAACTTGGTGGTTCTGTATTCAATCTTGTCATTGCAGTCGTTGAGGTCAGTGTAGAGTTCTTGGTGTTTTGTGAGCTAGTCAACAAGGAACAATTTCTTCGAAGTTGTGGCATGTACATGTAGGGTTCACTATGTTTGTTTTAGGTCAAAATATGTTGATGCACTCTCAAGCAGTTGTCCCAACAGTTGAAAAACTTACTTTTATCGAGTAATGTTCAATGCAGCTTGCTCAACAAATATTCAAAGGATTTGATAGGTCAATTAGCATGAAATTATGTAACATTTGATCTAAACTGATTCTACCAAGCCTATAAAACATTATGTAACTCCCAACTCATTACCCTATCAAAACCTTTGCCCAAATTAGTGTACAAATAAATGAGCTCAGTCTCTAATCCTTTCTGCTGATGACTCTCCTCCCATATAAAGGACAAGATATCCACCATGCAAAAGTCTATACCATCACCTGAAATTCTTGCCATAGCGAAAGTCTTGAGAAGGCATGACTAGTAATTTCTCAATATGACTTTTCATAAAAGTTATTGTGAAAGTCATATTAACTTTTATGACTTTCCGTAAAAGTCATATTGAGAGATTACTAGTCATGCCTTCTCAAGACTTTCATTTTGGCAAGAATTTCTGGTGACAGTGTAGACTTTTGCATGAAGGATATCTTATCCTCCATATGGGAGAAGAGTCATCAGCAGAAAGGATTAGAGATTGAGCTCATTTTATTTATGCACTAACTCGGGAAAATATTTTAATAGGGTAATGAGCCTGGAGTTACATAACATTTGATAGGCTTGGTAGAATCAGTTTAGATCAAACATTACGTAATTCCAGGCTAATTGACCTATTGAATCCTTTGAAGGTCTGTTGAGAAACATTCATTGAACAATGCTCAATAAAAGTGAGTTGTTCAACTGTTGGGATCACTGCTTGAGTGTACATCAACACATTTTGACCTAAAACAAATATAGTAAACCCTACATATATCATTTAAGCATCCTGAAGAAAATATTCTGGAAGCCTTCTGAAGGCCTTTTACAATGCCAAAACTTTGAAAAAAGTGTTCCTCATTGACGAGCTCATAAAATACTAAGAATTTTACACTGACCTCAATGACAACAACGACAAGATTGAATGAAGAATCATCAAGTTGGGGCAAGCTTGCAAACTTATCAGGATTCACATGCTACAACAAACCTCTGATCTTCTACAAGATATATTAAAAGTATGCTAAGTCTAGAAAACACAATCAATTATATACATAGTGCTATGGGATCAATAATACTCAATCTGTCTTTCAATCTTGTTTGTGGTTTCGATCAGGTTAAATCAATAGCAGTGGACCTAATCGAAACCATAAACAAGAAGGCATGAGATGCAATTTAAAATTTAGAAATTTCCACCTTGGCTTAGATTTTTATTTTAATTGTAGTTGTTATTAGCGCAAGTTTTCTTGACTTACTGTATATTATTTCAACCCTCGATGCTTGCGAGGCTACTTTCTCGGTGTTTTGCTATTTTCTATGTAGGTGATCATCTCGACCACGCTAGCTAGTCGCAGCTCCCTAGCAAAGAGACCATCTGTAATTTTTTTCTTTCAAAGAAACAACAGATAGATTTTTCATTACTGGATACACTTTCATATTTGCACTTCATTTAGATTTCTCATGTTCTAAGTCAGTTTCATCGACAAGATTTACTAAAAGTTCCTTTCTACCCTATGTTTTCTCTTCAATTAGCTCTCAGATGATATAATCTTTCATCAACCCCCGATTTATCCTTGTAGTCATTCTCTTACCGCACCTTCTGGCATATAATCATTAACCCGAGCAACCCAACCATATAAACTTGGGCTAGGGCAATAACTATATTAATTTTCATTGTTGGTTGAAGTAGTGGGAGGCTTCAAAGGCCCTCTCAGAGTCTAGTGCGCCCTAAAAGTTAGTCCAATAGCTATTGAATCTCTTTACTATGCCACCAAAACTAGATCCCTTTACATTACTTGACACATAAACATGAGCAACAACCGACATTAAATTTTAACAAGGTATCAAAACCATATTCATGGTCCCTTAGCCTTATCAGTTCGGACCTATCAAGCTTAACTATAAAATTGCAGATATCTTATTTGAATGATCAATGACTAAACGATAAAAACAACATTCATAAAATCAGTGTACTCTATGTGTGTTTTCATGATAACATTATTAGTAATACATATCTCCCATATATGAAGTAGTTCAATCTGCAAGCAGCTTATTCCTCCGAACCTATCTTTACTATAGCCTCTTGTGTTAGTCGAGCAAATATTGATCAACTTTTAGTTTCTTATAACTACAAAGAAGAGTAAAAAATTTGATTTCAAACAAGAGAAGAACAGAAAGAACATTATCCATCTGTTACAATAGATGTGGAGTTTGTTGCAATAGATGTGGAGTCTGTTGGAATACATAAAACTAGCCTTGCTAATGGTTTGATTTGTTCCAATAGTTGCTCCATCTGTTGCAACATCAACAACAACATAAACTACAAAGAAACAATAAATAAAAAACATCAACAACAAAGAAATAACATCATTTATTCCAACATCATCAACAACATCATCAACATCCTTTATTCCAACACCATCAACAACACCATACCACAAGTTCTAACAACACTAACCGCACCAAAAACATCAATAACAGCATCAACAATAAAGAAATAAATAAAATACATACAAAAAAATGATACTACTAATAAGGATTTTAAACTTCTCCCAACAAATGACTTTTTACGCATATTGTAATAAAAATTCTCAGTTCATTTATTCAACACTTAAAAGTTCCTTCAAAAAATTTAAATAAATACAATATGGGTAAATGATAATTAAATAAAAAAATAGATAATAACTTTCAAAGAAGAAGACGAGAATGAAAGAGCAATAGAGAACCATATCTTACCTGCAATGTCAAGAGGGATTAAAACAACAATTTCAGTTGAGGAAAGATATGGATAGGTTTATGAGAAGAGGAAACAAAAGAGAGAAAAAAAGTTGTGATAACCCTAAAGAGAAAGAAAGAAAAAAATGATAGATAAATAAAATAAATTTAGAGCTGAAGGAGAGATGAGATAATTCTAGATGTAGACATGGGTTTAAATATTTATTAATATTCATTAATAAATTGAGGAGCACGAGGAAGACAGGTGACATTGAAAAGACAAGATAAGACTACTCAATGACATTTTTGAGTTATCCAAGAAATATTTTTTACCGCCTTTAGTAGTATTATTTTATCTTTTTTCTTTTGGAAAGAGGCTTGCTTTAAAATAAAAAAAAAATATTTTCAAAAATATATGTCATCTGTTGCAACAAATATCAATATCCGTTTGAAAAATTCCAACAGCTCAGTTATTTGTAACAACAAATGCAAATGCCCATTTGATAATTAAATTAGATATGTCATCTGTTACAACAAATATTAATATTTTTTTGAAAATTTCCAATAGCTCAGTCATCTATCACAATAGATGCAAATGTCTAGTTGATAATTAAATCAGATATGTCATCTATTACAATCGATTTGAATATCTGTCTGAAAATTTCCAATAGCTCAGTCATTTGTTGCAATATATTTCATTGCAATTGATTTAGATAGATCTAGGGATAAGTACATAGGGTGAACTAGAACTTCAATTGAGTCTTTGCAATTGCATGATGTTGGTATTGCGTTCCTCCCGACCCGAGTCGTTGATCCATCACTCTGAATCAAAATATTTCATATTAACTTAATATTGAGCTAATACCTAATTTGATTTAGATAGATCTAGGGGTGAATATATAGGGTGAACTACAACATCAATTGAGTCTTTGCGATACATGATGTTGGTATTGCGTTCCTCCCGACCCGAGTCGTCGATCCATAACTCTGAGTCAAAACATTTTATATTGACTTAATATTAAGATAATACCTAAATTGATTTAGATATATCTAGGGGTGAGTACATAGGGTGAACTACAACTTTCATTGAGTCTTTGCGATTGCATAATGTTGGTATTGCATTCCTCCCAACTCGAGTCATCAATCTATCACTCTAAGTTGAAACATTTCATATTAACTTAATGTTGAGCTAATAGATAAATTTATTTATATAGATCTATGGGTAAGTACATAGGGTGAACTATAACTTCAATTGAGTCTTTGTGATTGCATGATGTTGGTATTGTGTTTCTCCCGATCTGAGTCGTCGATCCATCACTCTGAGTCAAAATATTTTGTTTTAACTTAATATTGAGCTGATACCTAAATTGATTAATATAGATCTAGGGGTAAACTACAACGTTAATTGAGTCTTTGCAATTGTATGATATTGGTATTGCATTCCTCCCGACCCGAGTCGTCGATCCATCACTCAGAGTCAAAACATTTTGTATTAACTTAATATTGAGCTAATAACTAAATTGATTTAGATAGTTCTAGGGATGAGTACATAGGGTGAACTACAACTTCAATTGAGTCTTTGCGATTGCATGATGTTGGTATTGCATTCCTTCCAACCCGATTCGTCGATCCATCACTCTGAGTCAAAATATTTTGTATTAACTTAATATTGAGCTAATACCTAAATTGATTTACATAGATCTAAGGGTGAATACATAGGGTGAACTACAACTTCAATTGAGTCTTGCGATTGTATGATGTTAGTATTGCATTTTTCCAGACTCGGGTCGTCGATCCATCACTCTGAGTCGAAACATTTTGTAACTTTTAAATTTTTTAAAAATAATTAAGATCAATTTGGACCAAATTAACATTTTTAAAACTTGCCATTCTCTTCCAAAATACTAATCGGCCCATACAAAATACAAATCATCCATTTAGGGGAAAAATATTTCATAATTTAAAATCTCGATTTTCTCGCTCTTTCTTTCTCTCAACAATACAGATGACAACTACTCAAAAAATTGTTCAACCCTTCACAACAGATCAATTTTCTTATCATTTCCGACCACATAGGTGTTATTTTCGATTCCATTCTTGCTTGTATCTATTGTTTTCTCTGTCTTTGTAGGTAACAGAGTTCGAGAAGAGTTCCATAGTTGTTATTTTTTCTAAAAATTAGGAATTTTTAGTTAGTGATGAAAAATAAGACTTTTAGTGGTATTATCTTCGAGAATGAGTTAACAATTTTGAGTTTTATACTAAAATCGTAAGATGAACTCAAGAAAACCCTAGCTTTTGTCGCAGTATTTCGTTGACTATAGTGGTATTATTGGATGGTGTTTGTGGTATTGTTGGTGGCTGTTATTGGTGGTGTCGGTATTGGTGGTCTTGGTGGTAGTGTAGCTGGTCTAGGTTGTTCGCAGTTTTGGCGGCCTTGGTGTAGGATTGGTGGCATTGGTGGTGGTGGTTGTTTTGAGGAAATTTTGACTTTTAGAGTCGCCACTTAATTTTTGAAAAGTAATTAAGAAAATCTTTTGAAATACTTACCTGATTCAAAATAGAAAAATCATTTAAGTTAGAAATTCTAGGTAAACAGTTCCTATTAACATTTTAGGAAGGTTTTTAAGGCACCTAAAATATCCGCTAACTTACGGTTATTCGGATTGTTTGAAAACTATCTTTGACTAATTTTGAATAAAGAAGAAGTTGGCTTTCTTGAACATAAAGTGATTTTAGAAAAAGATTTGTATAAAAAATAAACTTTGACGACTTAGCAAGGGATTTAACAAAGTCTAAGCAAATGAAAAGCAAAATAAGCACATAAAAGGGGAAAGGGAGAAATAAGAAAATTTAAGCCGTTAGGCCTAAACCAATAAACCTTTCCTAAACTAATTTCGGCTTTCGTCCCATTATCACCTGTATAATATATATTTTCGAGCTCTTTTTTGCCCACAATATGCTTTACCCATATTAGAATACAACCTTGGCTTCGAGGCCTTAAATAACTGAATAAATAACTGACCAAGTAAAAAGGAGAAAATAATAAAAATTGAGACTTTTCAAGCCTCTTAGCGATCTCATCAATAGGTTTTGACCCATTTTCCTTCTTCATCTATCTTATAGCACCTACACACCATCTAGTCGATCTTGGGTTTAAACTTCAAACTTGACTCGAAGAGGTGGACCTCATTGGCCCATTATGAAATGCAAGAGGAGAAGAGTCCATTTGGACTCGAGACATTTTTTCCATGCAAAGAAAATATAAAGAAATTAATATATGTGCAAGGCATAAAAGTGACATATTTCAAAGAAAAAGAAAATATCGAGAACCAATTTTTGAATAACAATGATAAGCACACTTGCACAAGAATGAGAGTCAACAAATAAAATGCAAAGCAAATACACCCACTTCATGCCTCATGATTTATGTTCATATAAGAATGAATAAAGGTAAAAAGAAGAATGTCATATTCAATGAATTAATGCAAGAAACAAACAACGTAAGCTTGCGAAAGTAAAGGGATTAGGCAACAAGGAAAATACTCGTAACTTCTGAAATTGAACAAACATAGACACTAATCCATATAACAAAAGAAAATAAAGGTTAACTTTTCAAGAAAGAGAATCTTTAAATTTCAATTAAGGAGACATTAACGAAAATTCATACATCTAAATTACAACGAAAATTTTATGAAAAAACGTGTAACGACCTATAATGTATATTTCTAAGACATCGTTGATTCTCTTTTGATATTATGAATAAAAGAGAGACATGAATTAAGTCTTTACACTCACAAAGAGCACATATAACAATCCAGAGTAAGAAAATAAGAATAAAAGTTCAAAATCTCTAAAAGTGAAATATCGTTCAACAATCATACTATGCATGAGTAAAAAATATCCAAATAATTCTATTTAGCCACAAAAGTCCAAACTTTCTCATCATTTTGACAAGACAACATGCGAACAAAAGAGAAAGAAATAACTTGGATGGAAAATAAAGCTAGCACTTCATCTCTTATATGAGGATTTTAAAATACATTACAATAATTAGCAAGCAAATGACAAATTTTTTACTTAACTAATTACTATTTTTATCTAGACGGAACAAACAATAATAACAATTTTTTCAATATAAAATGAACAACTTTACATGCTAAAACAAACATATCCACCAACAATGAATTTAAACAAGGTATGAGTATGTTTTTTGACCAAAGATAAAAAATTTATATATAACAATCAAAGAATAAAGTTGTAATCCCCGTACTTCTACCTAGCTTAAATTCATCCTGAAGATGTCAAAGACGTGCTGTAAAGATGAATACACTTTTATACAAGTGGAATTTTGAAGATTTTGACTTTTTGTTGTGTGGGAAATTGAATAAGCTTTCCATTGATACCAAATTCGCTTAAATCCAATAATCGGGTAAGAAGTTATGGCGATTTAAAGTTTCAGTCATAAAACACCATCATTTCAGCCTGTCGCGCATCACGCCATAAGCCAAAATGATGTTTGTCAGTTTCCATTAAGACTCCATGATTACACCATATCGCGGAGGGCTCCTAAATCCCAATTATCCTTTTTCTAGTGTATCTCCGCGATGTCTCCGCGTCGCGCCAAACTTTCAGGTCGCAAACAAAGTAAGAACGTGATAGCCCCACATCTCGCCATCTCCTAATTTCCCAGATGTCAAATTCCAGAGACACGACGTGATAGCGCCGCGTCGTGCCCACCTTCCAAATCGAGAAATTTTGATGAAAAATAAATATTTTGTCCAGGGATAAATTGGTCTTTTCCCAAGGTTTTAACATGTCCAGGTACGGGATTTAACCCCTAAAAATGTTTCAAATCATTACTTTCTCAATTGTTCCCCAAATCAAGAACATTATCTCCCAAGAAACAAAACCCTTGCTTTAACAAATCAAAGCCAATTCCAGGAATCTCTCCAAGAACTTCAAGAAACTTACAATCAAGGTATGCATAGTGTTCATTCATGGATTCCTTTTATCCATGAATCCCAAGAATCAAGTTTTAAATCATGTATTATGATTATTATGTTGTGGATTGATTATGTTTATGTGATTGTTGTTGTATGGTTCCTAAGTTAGAATCTTAATGTGTTTTTATGGAATTACGTTAGTATATGAGTTTAAACCCATGAATTGAGTGGGTATGAGGTCTTAATTGATGATTATACCTATGCCCTAAGTGGTGCATGTAAGGTTTTTGATAAAATGCCTAGAAGACTAGAAATTATGTAAGATATAGCTCAATTGTGACTTAAGTGATGGATTCATATTTTATCCTTATGTTCAAATTACTCCCATGCTATTGATGTGCAATGTAGATGTTTCTTGAAATACTCATGATTCTAGAATATGGAATTATGACATTGATTATATGTATTCCTTCCATGTACAAGATTATGATAACCATGTACTTCATGAAATCCCCAATTTATTGTATTATGAATTGTTGATATTGGTCATGTGTTCAACAAGTGTCAAGTCTTGTCAGTTTCATGCTATCGAGTCCTGGGGATACTTGTACCCTACAATTTAGCTGTGTGCCTTGAGCTAATGTCATGTTTTTATGATATCCTCAGTCAAGCCATGTTCAGTAGAATTTAATCAGTCATGTGACTTAGGAAAACCCAGTAAACTCAGTAATCCCAGTAATCTCAAAAAGCTCAGTGCTTCAGTAATCTCAGTAATATTTTGCCAGTCAATGGAACTCAATGAACTCAGTCCAGTTCATTTTAGGTAACCATGTTCAGTGTCTATCAGATGGGAGTAGGGTTTAGCACTGAGTAAACCCAAGGATGAGGACACACACTGACAGTTGAGGGTGTGATCCTTAGAAACAATCCTTGCGTTTTAGAACTATGTAGCCAGCATAGGTTGAGACATTAACAATGATAGATAAGGGTTGATAAGGTGGATAAACACTGTCAGATGATGGTCCCACCGTTCTCTTTTAGGGACACTGTCAGATGAGGGTTACCCACAACTTGTCTTTACCAGTGATGCGGTATTGACACCCTTCTAATTGGGGTTACAGATTGGACCCCAACCTAGCTATATAGCTTATTAAAGGCATTTTGGTTATATGAAAATTTCCCACAGTTATAGTTTCAAACTCAGTCTCAGTAATAAAACTCAGATAGTTCTTCAAAATTTTAGGACTGTCAGATAGAGTCAACTCAGAATAGTACAGAGCTCTGTTAGTTCCATCAGAACCTAGACTGTCAGATATAGTCGTTTAGTATTAGTTATATCAGTTATCAGTGACTCATGTTATCAGTAATCATACTCAGTAGTCAGTACCATCACAAATTCAGTCGTACTTACTTATTCATGCATGTATTCTCACGTTCATGTTATTCAGTCAGTTAGCATTGTTTATGTATTTGAACCCTTTTTATTCAACCTACCTCTTTTATATACCAGTACATTCAAATATACAGACGCATTTGCGCTATGATGTTTTATACCATAGGTTCAGAAGCACGAGCTCCAAAGCATCAGTAGCATTCCAGTTTCAGCAGTTAGAGTTAGCAATGAGTCTTTATCCTTTGAAGACATGATCATTACTTTATTTCTTTATTACTTAGTTTATTTTAGTAGTTGGAGTTAGTTGGGTACATGTCCCATCAACTCCTTATTCAGACTGTTCAAATGCTTTTAGACTATAGTGTTTTCAGACTAGATGTTTTCAGACATTGTTTTGATTTTGGTATTGTCGTACCACATTATTCAGATATGTTTTTTATCTGATGTTTATGAGTTTTAAACCTAATAGCATGTTTCATCTTACGATTTTCGCATTTATACAGTATATTATGTAGTGTTCAGGTACAAATATCTGTCATAGGTTAGCTTGTGGTCCTTTGGGGTCATAAGCACCGTGTAGCATTCCGGGTACCAGATTCGGGGCGTTACAAAAGTCAAAAGGCAAAACAATCAATATTAACTATTCTTTTCAGAATAAAGGAAATAACTTTGCATGCTAAAACAAACATATCTACCAACAATGAGTTTAAACAAGAGATGCATATATTTTTCAAGCAAAGATCTAAACTTTATCCAAAATAATCAAAGAATATGGTCAAAAGGCAAAACAATCAATATTAACTATTCTTTTCAACATAAAGAAAATAACTTTACATGTTAAAAACAAACATATCCACCAACATTGAGTCTAAACAAAGCATAAGGACATCTTTTAAGCAAAGATTTAAACTTTATCTATAATAATCAAAGAATAAAGTCAAAAAAGGCACATACAACTATTGCTAGCTCATTTTGAACATGAAAATTATTAAAATATTGATACCACAATGTCCTATGTCCTTCAAGGCCATCTACAACAAACAATCTCAGCAAATAAAATTATAACTACGAACTATGAAGAATAAAAAGATGAAGAAGAAAATGATAATAACAATAATAAAAAAAAGGAATGGCGTGTTTACCTTTTTGGGGGATAGCAAAATGAGACTATGAGCTTCGTCGGAATCAACTACCATCAGAAAATATCGCCGTCAACTCAAAAATTTTGATTAGCCGACCAAGTCTATGAAACAAAAATTTTTACTAAGTAAAAATAACTATTTTGCTCAAAAGGATTTTTTCACCTTTCTAGCCCTTTTTTTTTTTTACTTTTTCGCCCCTTTTCTACCAAAGTAGTGGTAGTATTTATAGGAGAGAATTTGATTTTATTTTCTCTTTTCCACCAATGTGGGAGAAAAATATTTATAGGAAAGGATGAGGATTTATTTCTTGTCATCCACCAATGTGTGAGAAAAAGCAATTAAGGGTGTTTTTGGAATTTTAAAATTGAAGATAAGGTGAGATGGAAGATAATGTGGGAGAGAATTGTACAATGTAGTACAACTTTTGAATTTCAAAATTGAGAAAGGACAAATTTGGGGGTAAAAATTACAATGTAGTACAATTTAAAATTATTTGTTGGTGGGAATTAGGTAGAAGTTATGAGAGTTTTTGAGAATTTTGGGGTTATTTAAAATATAACCCTAATTGGGATTTAAAATTTAGCCATTTTTATTTAATTTTGACCAAATTAAAAATTAATTGACGGATTGCATTACAATTATGGCCAATTCGATTTCAATTATGGCCAAATCTAATAAATTGGCTAAATTAAATTGAAATTCGATACGAATTAATATTTTTTTTAATCCCTTGATTTAATAAAATCAAATCCAGATTTATCCAAATAAATTATTTTGATAACAAATTATATTAAAATCAAGAATTTAATCAGTATATTTATTTTTCTGAATAATCCTTAATTAAGATTCAACATTTCATAGAATAAATATTTAAGTAATCAAATTATATAATCTCATATAACTGAACATGATAAATATATAATCACTACTTAAAATGACAAAATCACGTACAAAAATTATTTTGAAAATTTTTTATTCGGATGAAATAAATATTTTGATTTTATTAAAAATCGAAGAAACTTAGGATTAAATTTATTCGTGGAGAGAAAAAATTAGGTGTCAACAACTGCCCCCACCCTTTAGGTAGGGTGGATGCAAGTAACCCTGAGAAAAGGGAGGTTGATGTTCCTAATTTTTGTCCGACCACAAATTTGAATCTGAAAGAGGTTGGCTTTCGTACGAGTATCATAGAGTTATGGTCGGACCTTGGTATCATGTTTCCTATATATCTCAGACCACATTATAATTCAGGCCACTTATTGTTCATAAAGATTGATTTAAAGAATGATTTTCAAAAAAGCCACCAGTTATCTTAGTTTTTTGGAGTTTTTGACGAAGCTAAAAAGCTAGAAAATAGAGTGATTTGGGGGGATGTTGGAATGTAGTCGAGTTTTAAACATAGAGTCCCACCTACATATCCCTGACACTCTGGGAATTAGACTACTTGTAGTTCAACTCAATCAGTAGAAAAGATAGTCTTTTATTTCAGACGATCTTTGGCTCAGGATGAGTGACAAGTTGATCAAGTTGAGGAAAAGAGACTTGTAACCCCTTAACCATGAATGTGGTATCCTTCACATATATAGGAAAGAACTTACCTGGACATAATTTCCAAAACTCTAAGTATGTTGTCACCCAAATTTGAAAGAAAGAGAAGGTTACCCTCGGATAAGCTTAGAAATATCCCGAAGGTGAAGCTAAAACTAGAATATCCCAGAAAACCCATATGCCTTCTAATAGGGATGTGGTTGGATTGTGCTGGTTATCATCCTTTAGCTCGCGTCCAGAGAGTTTGACGTCCCTCTCTAGACTATTTCTCGTTTTGCTGCTAAGAAAGAGTTCAACGATGTGTTGCATCCTATCTAGAGTTGTCTGCACCTATGGTTTTGATTTGAGATTTTCATCCTTTCAGATTCTCTCGACAATGTTTCAAACAAAAGTGTTAGTGCTAAACATAATTCACGAAAGAGGTATATAGTCTTTTACATATCTCCACGTAGGTTGTTTCCTGAAAAATGAAGTCATCCTTTCGTGTACATGTTTGAAAGGAAATAACTTGCAACAACAGATACAACAACCCTCTTGGTTTTTTCATACTTATCTCATTTATCTATTGAATATGTCTTCAAAGTGAGGTGGCCCTCTTGTACACCAATGATATTTTATGCAGAACGGTCCCTGCAACCATGTAATTTTTTTCTGGTGTGGTAAACTCTTTGGTCACCTATAATGCTTGTCATATGTGGCATGAAAATATCTCCAATTATTGACAATGATTCTTTCCATGTGACCTTCGGGTAAGTCTTGCGCATCTTTTGTGTCAATATGACTTATAGATTTCCCTTTAATTGTCAATCTTTGGATAATCTTACATATTATTAGATGTTGGATACGAGGTGACTTATAGATATTCTTTGAATTGTCATCCTTTAGGTAATCCTGTATATTATCCGACTTTAGAGAAGAGATGACTTACAGATATCCCTCTAACAGATAGTTCTCAGGTATTCCTACACATCATCCGACCTTGGATACAATATGACTTATAGATATGTCTCAAATTTCTAGTCTTTGGGTAATCCTGCACATAATCAATCTTGGATATGACGCGTATTATAGAGAACCCTTGGACTTATTAATTTGACAATCTCGCATATTCTTCGGTAAGAATTTAGTTATGACTTACGGATAACCTTCAAACTATCGATCTTAGGGTAAACTTGCATACTATTCGGTTAGTAAGTTGTTGCGGCTTACCGATGACCTATGGACTATCAACTCATAGGTAATCTTGCACACTATTCTTATTTCAAATAGAATGACTTATAGATGACCCTAGGATTGTCAATTTTTAGGGAATCTCATATGTCGTTCGCTTTCAGATAGAGACTTAAAGATGTCCCTTTGAATTATGTGGTTTTGATGCATTCAGATATTGATTCATAAAATAATAAGATATCCTCGATGCCAGCGTATGCTATCTCGCATGTTAACATATATTAGATGCTGATGATATCGTCGATGCCAGCGGATGCTATCTCGCATGTCAACAAATATTAAACAATTATGATATCCTTGACGCTAGCATATGATATCTTACGTGTCAACAAATATTAGATGCTGATGATATTCTCGACGACAACTTATGGTATCTCGCGCGTCAACAGATATTAGATGCTGATAATATCCTCAATGCTAGTATATGATATCACGTGTGTCAATAGATATTAGATGCTGATGAAATCCTCAATGCTAGCTTATGCTTTCTCGTGTGTCAATAGATATTCAATGGCCCTCTCGACTATAACATAAAATGGCCCTCTTGGCAATGATATAAAATAACCCTTTTGTCAATGATATAAAATAACCCTCTTGGCAATGGCATGAAATGACCCTCTCGGCAATGAGATGATATAAAATGGCCCTCTTGGTGGTGAGATGATTTGAAAAGGCCCTCTTGGCAATGATATGAAATGGCCCTTTTGTCAATAACATGAAATGACCCTCTTGGTAATAATATGAAATGACCTTCTTGGCAAGGACATAAAATAGCCCTCTCGTGATGAGATGATATGAAATGACCTTTTTGGCAATGAGATGATATGAAATGGAACTGTTGGCAATGAGATAAAATAGCCCTCTTGGCAATGACATAAAATGGCTCTCTTGGAAATGATATGAAATGGCCCTCTTGGCAATGGCATAAAATATCTCCCTCGATGATGAGATGATATGAAATGACCCTCTTGTCAATCAGATGATATGAAATATCCCTCTTGGCAATGAGATGAAATAGACCTCTTTGCAATGACATAAAATGGCCCTCTCGGCAATGGCATGAAATGGCCCTCTCGATGATGAAATGATATGAAATGGAGCTCTTGGCAATGAGATGATATGAAATGGCTCTTCCGATGATTTGAAAACAGTTTCACCTGAGTTTGTTTGTCGGTGGTTGCTTTCTACATGTACCTGTACTCAAGGTAGATAGTTAGTAGACACAATGTCACTCTCACTAGCAACCATAGTCAAGCTTTTATGATAGTTTAATGATGAATCATGATTTGAATGACCTATTTCACTATTAATCCTTTCTTTTTGAAGAAATAATAAAATAGCAAATCCATCGGATACAAGTAAATAGGAAAAGTCCTTGTTCGGGGACCACTTAAATACCATTTGCTTCGCTCCAAGGCAAATTTTGAGGATGAGTCTCTACTCTTCCTCCTATTGAGTGATCTATTTGATGGTTGTATTTATTGTGCCGACTCCCTTGAATGTACCTGCGCCAAGGTAAATATTTAGTTGACAGAAAGTCGCTTTTGCTAGCGACTATTTTTTAGAAAAATTCTAAATAAATATTTATAAAGAAGATAAGGCGCCTTTGCTTGTCCTTCATGGTCTCAGGAAATGAGATAGACAATTCAAAGGGTCCTCGATAAATGGATATTAAACCCGTTTTTAGGGCTACCCAAAAATATCATTCTTGAGCATTATATGCTCTGGTGTGGCTCGCAACTCACTTGGGGATATTTTTTGAAAAAAGATTCCCATTTTTTGTGTACAGATCCCTGCATTCACAGAAAAAATAATTAGTTTTTGAGTGAAACTACTCCGTGTTGACCTTCTTCGATCCTTGGTTTTCTCCTCGCCATCTTTCAGTACTCTGTCACGTGGGGACTTTCACCCTGACCCCTCATCCTAATAGATGCCTAAGCAATCACTAAATAAAAAGATTTGTATAGATTTTTGAAAGTAGTCTTAATTTTAGAAAATAGTTTTGAAAACTCTTGTAAAAGTTTCAGAAAATCTTTGTCAGTTATGTCATGTACAAGCCCGACGAACATCTTTATCTTGGTTCTAACTATGTTTGTCGTTTGATGGAGGATTGCTAGGGATTCAACATCGTTGAGGCTTTCTATCAGAAGTTCTATCATAGTTGGAAATTTAGTCTATCTAGACTTTATTGCAGCTGGTGATTTCCAAAGCTTGACTTTGACCTCTGGTGCTGGGGGATTTGAAATATATTCAAATATATCAGTGAAAATTTTGAGGACCTCCTCAAAATTTCTGCCCCAGTTTAAGGTTGTTTAAGACGATCTCAGCTCGTAAGGATCCGAAGTCTTTGTTAGTCTTCATTCTCTTTGTTTTTGGAAGATGATCTTCCTCTTGTCAATTTTTGAGATTTCTTCTCAAAAATTCTGCCCCAGGAAAACTAGGGTTATATAACTGAGCTGTTGGGGTGCCTACGTATCCCATTAAAGCAAGAATCATGTCAAACATAGTTCAGGACTACGCTAAGGACATATAGAAAATCTAATGGGTTGACCTAAGCCGACATACGCCGCCTACGTATCCCTTTTTTGGGAATTTAGGTCATCACGTAGTTCAATATGAAAGTAAAGGATATATTTTCCTAAGGGGTTGACCGAAGCCAACATAGGCCGCCTATATTTAGGTCAAATATAGTTTGTACATAAAGGGAAAAGGCATTCTAGGCAATTATACATCATAAATCAAATACTACCATAAAGGCAATTACAAATAAACCAAGGAAACGAAACTAAAATATCCTTCAAACATAGTATCTCCTTACCACATCAGAATTGATTAGTTTGGCCCACTCTTGACCATCTATCTCCGGTAGAATTAGGGCTCCTCCAGGATGGGCGTCTCTTTAAATTCTTCTATATCTTCTACTAACTGCTCCTCATCACCTTCTTCTATTCATCATCATTCCCTTCGCTTTGTTCGTCTAACCCATTCTCTGACATGACATTGGCAGGTTTTAAAATTATTGCTACCAAAATAAACAATGTTAGATGATAACAAGATAATAAAAGATAATAATATATCATATCTCCAAATAACTTCTTAAATAAAGGGAGGCCTTTTGAAAAATAAATAAAAACTACGGCTTATGACCCGCACAAATGTGGGCCCATGCCTTTTTGAAAGATGTAAAACACAAAACAAAAATTTGAGACAAAAAAGGGTGGATCACCATGTCTCCTTTGGATCATCACCAATTTTTAAAACTACTAGTAATTGCCCTTTCATCTACCCCAAGGAGCGACCGATTCTGAGCGGAGTGGAAGTCCAATTTTGCAAAGCCTCTCCTGGTGCAAACTTCCTCACCCCATCAGACTTTAGGAAATCCTCTGGTATATCATTACATCCCTTGAACAGATTTCTTATCCCATCCCCAAGACTATCATCTTCTTTTCTTGGCTGGTACCATATCCCATGCTTAAATATTTTTCTTGGGACCATAATGGGCTCAATAATTCCTTCAAAATTCTTACTCAAGACACTTAAGGCAGCCACGACTTTCTTTATCTTTTTGAATCCTTCTATCTTTTTGGAATTTTGCAAACCCACCTTAGTAATAGTCTTGCTAGATACCCATTTGCCTACCATTTTAAGCATGCTAATCGTGGCTCCCTCGTGATTAGGTAATGGATTACTGGTGATATTTGGTGTCAGCGCCTGAAGAGTGATAATCTTCTGATCAATCAAGTCTTGGATCTTGTGTTTTAGATTGATCCAATCTTCAGTATTATGAGCGGGTGCTTCTAAATGATAAGCACAGACTTGATCGGCCTGAAAGAAGAGAGAATTGAGATTGATAGGCTTTGGTGTAATAGGCTATAAATAACCAGCTTTTATTAATATTTTGAAAAGCTGGGTACGACTTTCAGCCAATGGAGTGAATTTTCTAGGAGGCTTCTTTTCGAGGTTTATATGTGGGGGGTTGTACTAATTTTGATTAGCGGGATGAGGTACTTGATGATAGTTTAAAGGATCTTGGACGTTTATTTGGTTGTTTGAGGGAATATATTTAACATAAGACTTATAATTTGGCTGCGAAAATTGATACTGGGGTAAAATACTTAGAAGTGGAGCTTGATATTAGGGTTGGACGTAGAATACAGACTGAAAACTTAGTGACGGTGGTGAGGAAAGAATATTCCTAGGCTTGAATTTCCTCTTCAATTTATCAACAGAATTAGTGGAGACCGCAATGACATCCTCTCTTTTCTTCATTAGAAATATGGAAGACCCAGATGATGTTGGGATTTTGACAATATTTCCTGTTCGAATGCCTTTCGCTAGCGATTCCCCAATTTTTACCAAATCTACGAAAGTTTCCCTAACCATGGATACCATCCTAGTGTAAAATTCTCCCTCCTAATCACAAGAGAACAGAAACACCATATCTTCTTTAGACATGGGAGGTTGTACCTTTGAAGCTTCTTTTCTCCAATAAAAGTCTTAGTCTAAAAAAAAACTCATCATTCTTCTGCTAGATCCATTCTAATGAGTATCAGTCAGGGACTATTTCAATGTTAAATGCAAACCTATCAATAAAACCTTTAGCCAATGCCCTCCAACTAGTTCATCTTTTCAGTTCTTGAGACGTGAACCAATCTAACGCTTCACCGCTTAAGCTCCGGCTGAACAGGCGCATCAATAATGCCTTATTTTTTCCTACCCCCACCATTTGATCATAATACCTTCTCAGATGGGCCATTGGATTTCCAGTACCATCGAACACTTCAAATTTAGGGACCTTGTATCCTTCTGGAAGATCTACTCTAGGATGAACACATAGATCATCGTAACTTAGACCATCATTTTCCCCAACCCCATGAGATTCCTTGATCCTCATAATCTCTTCATTCATAGCCAGCAACTTTATTTCATGCCCGGTCCTCCACTCGTTTCCTTCTTCTCATAATGGTCTATCTTAAGATTAGGAAAAGAATTGTAGATGTCAGGGGATATAATGACATGAGGAGGATTTGGAAGGGTATCTTGATTTTGAGGATGAGAGGAGATTGGTTGGTAGGTGGGGAGGAAATTTTGGAAATTGGGAAAGTTTTGTCGAATTTGAGAGTAATTTGGGGGTATCTGAGAAGGATTTTGTGGATTTGGAAATGAATTTTGTGAATTCGGAAATGGATTTGGTAGATTTGGGGATGTATTTTGTAGATTTGGGAGCGAATTTTTTGGGTTTGGGAGCGAATTTTGTGGATTTGGAAGCGGGTTTTGTGGGTTTGAAAATGGGTTTTAGGAATCTGGGAATGATCTTTGTGGGTTTGGAGATAGGTTTTGTGGAGTTAGGGATGGATTTTATGGGTGGTAAGCATCTGGGTTATTTTCTCAATTGGTGTTTTGGACAAGTTAAGGAGAGAAGATGGACGATATGTTATTTGTATGGTCCCCAAGAATAGGCATACTGAGGAGAGGGATCTGGAGCTGAGTCTCGTGCCCTCTTGGAGCGGGAGCATTGACAGTGATGGCCAGGTTATCCAAGTCTCGATTACAATTCATCTTCTCCTGAAGAATTTCCAATTTTCTCACAAATTCAACAATCATCTCGCTTTGTTCCGCTATTACATTGTCCCTGATGGTGAACGCATTTTATTCATCACTTTTAGTCATTTTTGGATGATGGTGAGAGGATGGGATTTTATGAACTTTTGATCGGGTGAAGTAAGGATGTTTTGCCAGTTTGTTTCAACACGGAGTAGTTTTCGATTATCTGTAAAGTAAAATAACTCAAAGGTAGATGTGTTAGTTTCCCTATATGATAAGTAATGAAAGATACTTGACAAGAAGTAACCACGTAGAGTTGTTTGTGTCATAGCCAAATTGATCCACAAGATTATAGTGGATAAACTTGCCTTTGATTCAAACAAACGCACATAAATACATAAGACAGTTATATCTCATAAAAACATTATAATAACACGTATCCTAACTGGGGTGACTCTTTTGAGCTAAGGGTTTAGGCTTAACGAATTTTGAAGAAAATATACGCATTTTTAAAGCCAATCCATTATCCCCCAAAACCTTCATAGGTATACATAAACGACAGAAATTCCTACAAAAGTTAAACAAAATGGATACAATATTTAGGCAAAGGAGAAAAAAATAACATGAGAAAAAGAACAATGTCCCACGCAGGGGATAGGAAATACTAGTTCCTGAATACTCTTCTATTGACCTCCGCCCTCTTAGCTTTGTCCACTTCTTATCATTGGCGACATCCATTGATGATCAAATAATTTTTGAATAGCTGTCCCTTAGATACAACCACACAAATCAATCAATTTCTTTCTTGGCTTGCTTCGATTCCTCTCTCAATTGGTGTATGATTAAGGCATCCTTACACGAAAGTAAGCAAAGAAAGCTTTTTTTCGATCCCCAAAGGATAATGGATTGGATTAAACAAACGTATATTTCTTTAATACATAAATATGATTCATCTGTAATTGACTTAGGGTCAATAGACGCAGGGCAAATTTTCTAATAGGCCCAATAGCCCCTCGGTTATTGGGTCATCCTAGGCTCGTGCCTAAAATAGGATTTTGATTTTTCTCTATCCTAGGTGTCTAGAGTGGGTTTGGACACAGGTTCCCAAGTGGACAACTTGATTTTGGAAACACGAACAGCCTCTGACCGCCTAACGTTCCAATAAACTGTCGTGTTTCCAACATTTTATTTAGAATTGAACAACAGGGGCCGGGACATCTACGAAACCCCAAAATAATATAATAATCAATGCAAGAACATGCTATGAAATACAATAATTAAATTCCACAAAAATCAAAACACATAAATACGTAAGCATTTTAAATAGTTAGTCGAAAGATGAAAGCAAACATTTGGTTAAAACCTAGTTAAATATCCCCCAGCAGAGTCGTCATTTCTGTTTTACGAAAGTTTTGACTTTCAGAGATGCCACTTAATTTTTGAAAAGGAATTAAGAAAACTTTTTGAAATACTTGGATGATTCAAAACAGGAAAATCATTTAAGTTAGAAATTCTAGGTAAGCGGTTCCTATTAACATTTTAGGAAGGTTTTTAAGGCACCTAAAATGTCCGCTAACTTACGGCTATTCGGACTGTTTGAAAACTATCTTTGACTAATTTTGAATAAAGAAAAAGTTGGTTTTATTGAAGAGAAAGTGATTTTAGAAAAAGTTTTGTATAAAAAATAAATTTTGATGACTTAGCGGGGGATTTAACCAAGTCTAAGCAAATGAAAAGCAAAATAAGCACATAAAATACGAAAGAGAGAAATTAGAAGATTTAAGCCGTTAGGCCTAAACCAATAAACCTGTCCTAAACTAATTTGGGCTTTTGAGCCATTATCACCTGTCCTAATCTATATTTTCGAGCCTTTTTTGACCCACAATCTGCTTCGCCTGTATTACAATACAACCTTGGTTTCGAGGCCCCAAATAAATGAATAAATAAATGACTAAGTAAAAAGAAGACAATAATAAAAATTGAGACATTTCAAGTCTCTTTGCGACCTCATCAATGGATTTTGACCCATTTTCCTTCTTCATCTATCTTATAGCACCCGCATGCCATGTAGTTGACTTTGGGTTTAAACTTCAAACTTGACTCGAAGAGGTGAATCTCATTGGCCCATTATGAAATGCAAGAGGAGAGGAGTCCATTTGAACTCGAGATATTTTTTGCATGAAAAGAAAAGATAAAGAAATTAATATACGTTCAAGGCATAAAAGTGACATATTTCAAAGCAAAAGAAAATATCAAGAACTAATTTTTGAATGACAATGATAAGCACACTTGCACAAGAATGAGAGTTAACAAATAAAATGTAAAGCCAAGACACCCACTTACATGCCTCATGATTTACGTTCATATAAGAATGAATAAAGGTAAAAGGAAGAAGGCCATGTTCAATGAATTAATGTGAGAAACAAACAACGTAAGCTTGCGAAAGTAGAGGGATGAGGCAACAAACAAAATACTCATAACTTCTAAAATTGAAAAAATATAGACACTAATCCATATAACAAAAAAAAAATAAAGGTTAACTTTTCAAGAAAGAGAATCTTTAAATTTCAATTAAGGCGACATTAACGAAAATTCATACATCTAAACTACAATCAAAATTTTATGAAAAATGTGTAACGACCTATGGTTTATATTTCTAAGACATCATTGATTCTCTTTTGATATTATGAATAAAAGAGAGACATGAATCAAGTCTTTACACACACAAAGAGCACATATAACAATCCGGAGTAAGAAAATAAGAATAAAACTTTAGCATCTCTAAAAGTGAAATATCGTTCAACAATCATACTATGCATGAGTCAAAAATATCCAAATAATTCTATTTAGCCAAAAAATTTTAAATTTTTTCATCATTTTGACAAGACAACATGCGAACAAAAGAGAAATAAACATCTTGGATGGAAAATAAAAGCTAGCACTTCATCTTTTATATGAGGATTTTGAAATCCATTAAAATAATTAGCAAGCAAATGACAAATTCTTGACTAAATAATTACTATTTTTATCTAGGCAAAACAAACAATATTAATAATTTTTTCAACATAAAAGAAATAACTTTACATGCTAAAACAAACATATCCGCCAGCAATGAATTTAAACAAGGCATGAGTTCGTATTTTGAGCAAAGATAAAAATTTTACACATAACAATCATAGAATAAAATCAAAAGGCAAAACAATCAATATTAACTATTCTTTTCAACAAAAAGGAAATAACTTTACATGCTAAAACAAACATATCTACCAACAATGAGTTTAAATAAGACATGAATATGTTTTTCAAGCAAAGATCTAAACTTTATCCAAAATAATCAAAGAATAAGGTCAAAAGAAAAAACAATCAATATTAACTATTCTTTTAAACATAAAGAAAATAACTTTACATGCGAAAAACAAACATATCCACCAATATTGAGTTTAAACAAAACATAAGTACATCTTTTAAGCAAAGATTGAAACTTTATCTTTAATAATCAAACAATAAAGTCAAAAAAGGCACGTACAACTATTGCTAGCTCATTTTTATATCATGACATGAAAACAATTAAAATATCTATACCACAATGTCCTAAGGCCTTCAAGGCCATCTACAGCAAAAAATCTCAGCAAACAAAATTATAACTACAAACTACGAAGAAGAAAAAGATGAAGAAGAAAATGATAATAACACTAAAAAAAAGGAAAGGTATGTTTACCTTTTTTAGGACAGCAAAATGAGACGACGAGATTCGCTGGAATCAACCACCATTGAAAATCGTCGCGCCAACTCAAAATTTTGATAAGTCGACTAACTCTATGAAACAAAAATATTTACTAAATAAAAATAAATATTTTTCTCAAAAGGATTTTCTCACCTTTCTAGTCTCGTTTTTTTTTTTTTGACTTTTCCACCTCTTTCCTACCAAAGTAGTGGTAGTATTTATAGTAGAGAATGAGATTTTATTTCCTCTCTTCCACTAAAGTTGGAGAAAAATTATAGGAAAGGATGAAGTTTATTTCTTGTCATCCACCAATGTGGGAGAAAAATTATTAAGGGTGTTATTGGAATTTTAAAATTGAAGATAAGGTGAGGTGAAAGATAATGTGGGGAGAAATTGTACAATATAGTACAACTTTTGAATTTCAAAATTGGGAATGGACAAAGTTAGGGGGAAATAGTACAATGTAGTACAATTTGAAATTATTTTTTGGTGGAAATTAGGTAGAAGTTATGAGAGTTTTTGAGAATTTTGGGGTTATTTAAAATATAACCCCAATTGGGATTTAAAATTTAGCCATATTTATTTAATTTTGACCAAATTAAAAATTAATTGACGGATTGCATTGCAATTATGGCCAATTTGATTTCAATTATGGTCATATCTAATTGATTGGCTAAATTAAATTGAAATTCTATACGAATTAATACTTCTTTTAATCCCGAGCTTCTTGATTTAATAAAATAAATGCATATTTATCCAAATAAATTATTTTGATAAGAAATTATATTAAAAACATGATTTTAATCATTATATTTATTTTAAAAATAATCCTTAATTAAAATCCAATATTCCGTAGAATAAATATTTCAGTAATCAAATTATACAATCTCATATAACTGAACACAATAATATTTAATCGCTACTTAAAATGATAAAATCATGTACAAAACATATTTTGAATTTTTTATTCGAATGAAATAAATATTTCAATTTTATTAAAAACCGAAGAAACTCGGGATTAAATTTAGTCGTGGAGGGCAAAAATTAGGTGTTAATGGTGGTGTTGGCGTTGGTGTTGGTGTTGGTGTTGGTATTAGTATTGGTATTGGCAGCATTATTGGTGGTGTTAGTGTTGGAGTTGCTGTTAGTGATAGTATTAGTGGTCTTGGTAGTGGTGTTGGTGGTCCATTTATTGCAACAGATGGAACATCTTAAATAGATTCCCCATCTATTCCAACTGATGGGTTATCCGTTAGAGTATTTATTTGTAATGTGACATATAATAATTTATTAAAATTTGTCTTAGCTTTTTTTTAAAAAATTATGCAGTCATAAAATGTAATGCATTTTTTGTTTATTTGTTATTTTTAGTTAAAAGATGTCTCTCAAAAGAAAAGAAACTAAAAGTGGATCAACTTCTGACCACCCAACAAAAAAGCCTAGAGTACAAATGGATTCGGAAGAACTTCTTGAACAACTTCAGTCAGGAAAAAATGAGGCTAAGAAAAGTTATGAAAAGGGAGGTGGAGAAGGGTATATAGAGGCTGGTGAGAAAAATAAAAGTGAGGAGGAAGAAGAAGATAAAAAATATGATAATTCCTCACCAATGGGGCATGAAATAAGATTGAAATTCCAGCATGAGGCTGTCAAAACTATTAGTATTGACAGGTTTCAAGTTGCGATGTCGTTCGATGACCCTGCAAAACTAACTGGTGATTTTGTTCTTAAATGTCAGCTGGGGAAATCATTTGACAAATTTAGAAATATTATGAAGAATGAAAACATAGACAGACTTTTTAAGAAAAGCTGTTTTGGATACTTTCTTGATCTATCTGAGGACCACACACTCCATT
Organism: Capsicum annuum; assembly: GCF_002878395.1. Taxonomy (NCBI): domain Eukaryota; kingdom Viridiplantae; phylum Streptophyta; class Magnoliopsida; order Solanales; family Solanaceae; genus Capsicum; species Capsicum annuum. The sequence goes on from NC_061121.1 coordinate 209,523,088, forward strand.
TTCAAATGAGCATGGTATATGGTCTTCTCAAGTGCAGGATCAAGTACGCGGGGGATGATAAAGATTCAAAAGAGGGTGAAAAATAGATGGATGAAATCTGGATCAACTACTATGGTATGTAGGTTTATTTTGGCTTAAAAGAGTTTGCCATAGTGATGGGCTTAAGATGTGATCGTCTAAAAAAACTCTCTCATCAAGGAAACACCCCCTAAAAGGTCCAAGGCAAGAAGGACAACCAAACCACCACCATTAAATAGACGGACGGCATTGTCGAAGTAAAGTCCTTCCAAAACGTACAAACAAAAGGAAAAAATAGATAGGCTGTTGGACATTGCTGGACATAGCTACAAAGTGGCAGATTTGACAGAAGATCTCAAGGATAAAACCATAACAAAGCAGTACAGAGAGAAATTGTGCTTAGTTTCATTTGCCTATGACGTTATATTGGCAAGAGACGTCAACAAAGTCATAGAAGATGATTTGTGGAAGTTTGCTGCTGATTTTGAGAAATTCAACAATTATCCCTGGGGATATGACAACTACTACTTGACTGTCAAATATTTACTAACAAAGCTATCCCCAAAGACGATCATATTATACGGCTTTTCTTGGGCTTTCACGGTAAATTTAATCACTATTTGTTTACTCATCCATTAATTTATATTGAATAACTATTATGACTTATTTTATTACTTTCTGTTTAGATATTTTAGGCTTTTGATGTCATTCCTTCCCTCCAAAAGTAGTTCAAGGATTACCAGAACAAGGTTTCCCATCCAAGGATCCTTAGGTGGTTGGCTGCAAAAGCAACACAAGATTTAATGAGGCTAATCACTTTAACCCTCCAGATGATGAAATACGTCTTCTTTTGAGTAATGTAATTTGAATCAAAGAAATATATTGAAATAGATGTTCTATCTGTTGCGATATATGGGTCATCTGTTGCAACAGATTACCTATCTACTACAACTGGTGCAACAGATGGGTAATCTATTACAATAGACGATCCATATTCTGCAACAGATTAACCATCTATTTCTCTGGTTCTCTAAAACCGACTCAATAGATTACCCATTTACTATAAATTATAAACAAATGAGTAATCTGATGTAATATATTGTTAATCTATTGTGACATACAGATCAGCTGTTGTGGCAGATAGATCATCTGTTGCATAAGTTTATTGTGTTAACATGTAATCCAACCCAACTGAGTGCAAATTATTATTATATAATTTACATTGATGTATCTTTCTTTTTTATAGGTTGTGCATCCTTGGATCATGCCTACTGAGCAAGAGTTGGGGATGACTTCTTTTACTACTCTAGGTCTCGTTGATACAATAGCAGACCCAACGAGTTAATAAAGAAGAAATTGAATGGAGCAACAGTTATAAGAAGAGTAGTTAGGCAAGGTCAGCCTAATGTTGAAGCTCTTCATGAACAAACTACTGCAACAAATCTGGGTGCTTCTTCTGTGGGTGTTGCTGGTGGAGTTGTTGATGTTGGTGGCAACCATCCTGATGTTGATATTGTTGCCGGTCATAATAATGAGCATGTTGATGCTCAAGAAAAAATAAATATATTTGAAATCACCCATTACACAGGTCTCTCTCGCCCATACATCGGTCCCTCCCAACCTTACAGTGGTCCCTCTCACCCCTCTGCACCCGTATATTCTCATTGAAAATGCAATGTGTGTAAGGACGGACAGGATAAACCCCTTGAAAAACTAGAGGCTATTGCTAAAGCTGTCGAGGAATTAAAATCCAAGAAGGGTGTCATACCATCCAAGAAGGTAAGGAGGTCATACACTCCTACAGTATCGGTTAAGAAGGAAAAAAGAAAAATTAGCCAAATACTTTCCAGCCTGAAAACAAAAATGATTGCAACTCCTCCCTCTTCAATAATTGTTGAAGTTTTGGTTCCACTGAAGAAGGTGGACATATACGTAGGGCTTGGCGACCAAGAGAGCACAGAACTACAAAATTCCAAGTATCCCAAGAAGAAGAAAATAGAAGAAGAATTCACCATGCATGTGTTTGATGCCCAAGACTTTAGGAGCATGACAACTATGTGTAAGTGGTACTTGGATAAGGTAAGTTTACTTTTACTAACCTAGCCTTCTAATCTACTCCATGAATAAGAAGCTATGCAACAGATATGTCATCTGTTGCAACAGCTGGGTATTCTAGCAGAACTGGTGATTATTTTATTACAACAGATTAAATATCTATTGCATAAGTTGCATTAGCTGGGTAATCAATAAATAGATTCAGAGAACCCTCTATAATAGATGGACCATCTGTTGCATCTTTTCACTATGTTTTTGTTCTTTACAATTAATAACCTATTTAAAAATTGTCTTCTTATACCACAGTATGTTGATAAAATTCTCTGCCTCATGAGGGGCAGGCAATCAGCGTACCCCGATGCTTATAATGTTGCCGATAGGATAATGGACCTCAACTTCTACAATAATTTCAAGAATAGATACAATTATCTCAAGGATCAAGCTAAAAATCCCAGTGGTTCGAGATTTGACCAGTTAGTTTCGATGTATGAATGTGAGAAAGATATGATTAACTATGTTAGAGGGAAAAGGTCATATCCATACGGCAAGAGCTGGACCAAGGCAAAGAGAGTTCTTCCAGTCATGAACGTGGAAGTCAAACATTTTATTGTTGTTGAGATACTTCTCGAGAATAGAAAGATTAAGGTTTATGAATGCAACTTACCTGTCTTCAACGATAAAGCATTTTTTATCCACATACATCCACTGTTGGAGCTGCTCCTCAGCTTTTGAGGCAGTGTAAAATGATGGATCATTTACCAGCGAAAGTCTTGATGAAGAAATCATGGGATTTTGAAGGTCAAAATAAGGGAATGCAACTTCAAAAGAATAAAATTGGTGTCGCATGCGGGCCGTAATCGCTTGCATACATCCAATGTTTGCTGACCGACACAAAAATGTGCGATCTATAGGACGCTGTTGTGGAAAACATGCAAGGGGTATGTGCTTATGGGTACTAACTAGATGCTTGGAGCCTGTGTATAAAGAAGGAGATGTACAAAGACAAACAACATAACAATTTTTTATGTTTGACAAAAGTTGATTTTTTTTATAATGCAACAGATTGAGTATCTATTGTAATAGAATAATTATCTGTTGCAAAAAGTTGGTCCTCTATTTTATTATGTAGATGTCTCAGTCTCTGTCATAACAGATATATAATCTATTGTAACATATAGTCTATCTGTGGCAATTGATAGGTAATATATTGGAACAAATCAAAAAAGTAGGAAGAACTGTTTGATAATTTCCAATAGATGACTTATATATTGCAGCATATGTCTAAATTTGTTTGATAATATCCAACACATATGTCTTATCTTACAACAGATGTATTATCTGTTGTGATATCTGAATCTAGTATTCCATTTTAATGAATAAGTTCAAAACTAAGGATTAAATTATATTCACAGACAACATAAAATAACTAGTTATAAACCTTCGGAAATTACATGAAATAACTCAACAAATAAATGAAATATAAAAAAATTATTATGGATACAAATGATCTACTCCACAAAAAAATCAACAATTTAACCTTTGGTGCTAATAATTACCAAGGAGAGGTTATTACTTTGACAGACTCAAGCTATAAAGATCTACTCAATATGGACAAGTTGTTCTTCATCTGGTGCTATGGAATTCTGCTTTGATCGCCGTTGATATTTAATGTCGTTTGTGTATGGTTTTTGAGCTTTTGCTTTTTCATATTTCTATAAATGAGAAGCATATGTTTTGCAGAGTAATCCAGTATCAAGTCCATCATTTGAAACTTGTAATTTATTGCTCAAAAAATTGGCGTAAGCGGCAACAAGAAGACCGTAATCCCTGCATTTTAAAAAATAGATAATCCATATCTTAAAGTTCATATAAACGTTATGAAATTTATAAAGTTAAACTAAATCATGATAATACTTACAAGCTGCAAATGGGTTGTTGAGTTATTCCTTCAACATATTCTACATCAAATAATTACCCATTTTATCCAGTATGCTTCAATTGTCGTTCAATTAGTACCAATCTTTTGATCCAAAAAGCCACTTATACCAAGGTAATTAGTTAATATTTTAGCCAACTTATGTATCTCCAATGATGGTGCGGAACGTCTCCTTCCCGACATCTTAAATAGTAACAAGTATAACTATATACATTTACATATAACTAAATCAAAAAAAAATACATAATACATATCATGAACATTAAAAAATACTAAAAAAAATATATGTTACCCTTTAAAAAAATATATCAACATAACCATATGTGTATAAAAAATACATATACTTCACATGACCTATAAGCTAATAAAAATACAAATATAAATATGTTCAAAATTTCAAAATAAAGCATCCGAAAAAAGAAGTGAAAAAGAGAGAAAAAAAAGAATAAAGAGAAATAGAAGTGTAAAAATAAAAGCAAAAAAAAAATTAAAAAAATAGAAAAAAGAAGAAGAAAATGAAAATAGGAAAATAAAAAAATATGAGAAAGGATAGAAATTAAAAAACAAAAAAAAAATAAAGAATAAAAAGGAAATAAAAGGGAGAAATAGAAGTAATGAAAAAAATGAAAAAGAAAAAGAAATCAAAATAAAAAAAATAAAACAATAAAACAAAAGATGAAAAAAACTAACAAGAAAAAAAGTTAGAGATATAAGAGAGAAAAAAATAATTTTTTGAAATTTTGAAGGTTATGAAGATAATAATTTTCAGATTTGAGTTTGATTTAGAAAAAGAATTTACTAATTTAAATAAGAGTGATTTATGAAAAAGGAATCTACTAATCTGTGTGGAAAAAAAAAGAGATGTTTTTTGTGAAGTTTGTTTTTTGGGTAAATTCGAAAGAGGTAAAATAATGGAGTGAAAATAGGAAAGAAAGAGTGAAACATGCATGTGTAGTTAATGAACAAAAAAATACTACTTTTGCTATAAAATGTAATTTTTAAAAAATGTTGCTATTTATTGTAATTATGATCTTAAATTTGTCACTTTCTGTAATTTTTCCTAAAATAATAGGGTTTAATTTTTGGTGTTTTACATAAATCTCGACTAGTTTATCCATAATTACATCCTACCCAACTTATTTTTAAAATATTATAAAATCCCAATTTTTAGTTTGCAGATACATAATATTAAAAGAGATACATGATTGATGTTATATCTTAATAATTTGTTGTAATTATAAAAAGTAACGATAATTAACTCATTTAAGGAGTAATTTACTCTGCAGATCTTCTAATAAACATCTAAATATCCCAAAAAAGGCATTTAGTTAATAATTTGTTACGAAATATAATTAAAGAGCAACAAGAATAAATAGAGAGAGAAGAGCGAAACTTCTTTATTTCTCTTGAGGGATGAGAGATCATCTTGATTGAGAATACAATAAATAAAATCCCTCAATTTATAGGAAAATATACACCTAGTTTCTGACTAAAAGTCAGATACTTCAAATCCTGATAGATATCGACTAGGTCTTATTAGATCTTGATAGACATTCACTATAATGTAAATACATTTATAACACTCTCCCTTGAATGTCTAGATAGATAATGTGCCTCGTTAAAACCTTACTAGAAAAAACCCAGTGGGAAAAAAAATCTAGTAAAGAAAAAAGAGTACACATCTCTAACAATACACATATAGGTTGCCTCATTAAAAACCTTACAAGAAAAACCAGTGGGAAAAAACCTCATTAGGGAAAAAGAGTATAATGATTATCAACTCCCCCTAATGAGAACATCCTTGAACCTTTGCATCTCAATCTTGCGCAGCATCTTCATAAAAGTTGTAATTGGAGAAGATTTGATGAATAAATCAGTCACATTGTCAGTTGAACAAATTTGTTGCATGTTAATATCACCATTCTTTTATAGCTCATGTATGTAGACAAGTTTTGGCAAAATGTGCTTCGTTCTATCTCCTTTTATGAATCCTCCCTTAAGATGTGCTATGTATGTTGCATTATCTCTATATAAAATTGTGGGTACTTTGTCACATTTCAAGCCACATTTTCTTGAATGAGAGGTATTGTGGACCTCAACCACATACACTCTCGGGTTGCTTCATGATTAGATATTATCTCAGCATGATTCTATAAAGTGCCTATGATAGACTGCTTTGTATATCTCTAAGACATGACAGTACCACCACATATGGAAACATAGCCTATTTGTACCAAGGAGTTCCTCATTCTTTTCTTGAGGTCGGAATGGATCCTTATTCAATTTTGCATGTTTCTCATTTAAGCAAATATTCTATTGCTTTTGAAAACTCTCCAAGAGTTCTAATAATTTTCAAGCTATAAGATTATATAATATAAGGATTATAAACAAGTTTCCCAGAAACTTTTACATGCTTCAACCATTTTGAATCCTTTAGGGATTTTCATACGGATTTTGTCAAGTGACAATATCCAATATGTCAAGTGACAATATCCAATATGTCAAGTGTGACATCTTCAAGTGTCTTGACTACAAATCAAATAAGTTTTATGTTTACCAAAATGCATCCTTTCAGGTCACTTGATAAATGTTTTTACGTCAGCATGCTTAAATAAATGTAGAATTCATATCCTCATAATCTTTTACATTATTGCACCAATATTATATCAAAGATATCATCGACAGTTTCTTATTTGTATCCGTTCACAATGTGACCTAACATTTTGAGATCTCATTATTTTATTATTTTTATGCACTTGAACCTCTCATAAGGTTTCATAAAGTGTTATGTCGTAGGCTCTTCAAGAGTAAGTTGCCTTCTTATTATGACTATTAACTCCTTATCCTTTTCAAGGATTATTTTATTTGGAACCGATTGGTCTAACATGCTTCATACATGCAGAGACTTTTTCCTTTAGAAAAATAAAATAGGAGCACTTGCAGCTTAAATATGAGATGTTTTTGGCATTTGACTTGAATTATCTTTTGAATGAGGATCTGGTGATAATTCCTAACATATTTCATAGATTCTTATAATCTCCCCCTTATGTTAGAGAAATTAACATACATCCTTCATATTCTTTGAGGAATTCATCTTTTGTGCATCATGGTATATTCATTAATCATATACCGCACATCAAAACTATTAGATGAAATAGTTGGTTCCTAACCTTGAATCAATTGAGAGGGATGAACTAATCATAATTTATTAGTCTAATGCATACAAGTGCTATTGTATACAACATATCATATTTCAGACCAACACATGAAGCTTTGTTCTCCTTAGTAATGGTTTATCTATTTATCGAAGGAATTCAATGCCAAATCATCATCATTAAGATGACTTATCTTGATTACACAATCTGAAATTTATGCTCTTAACTCAATTTTACTGAGCAAGAAACTTTATGAATGTCAAACTACAGGTTGACAATAAATGTACAAGTGATCATCTTATATCAATGAATCTTAATAGATCACATGAAAGGTGAGCTGGCCCATATTTACCTTTTATGCTTTTTAGATTTAAGGAATCCAATCCCAACATTAGTTGGTCCAACCAACTTATCATGAGAACAAGCAACATTAAAAGTAATGAAGAATTTTCTAATTTTTCAATGTATGTTCAATACTCACTATGCACATCTTCAAGATGTCACAATCGTCCATGTCAACTTATGAACTTATTTATAGTAGTAAACTCCAAGTTTACCATGGCATTTTTTTTGCTTTAGTAAATTTTAGATTTACTATTACATGAGCAAATTTCAGATTTACTACTTCAAAAGTAGATTTTAAAATAACTTTTCTCAATTATTCTGCCTCTTTCAGAAGTGAGTTGTGATACCATAACAATCAAGTGCACGTTTGCATTAATAGGATTTTCATTTCCTAGGAATGGAATATAATCATGCCTTAAGTCTATCAAATTCAGATAGCTTATAACCTCTTTCATGATATTACTACTTCAGGAGAAAATCGAGGCATACAAAAATTTCAAAGTATATCATATATTGCTACCACATTAACTTCAAGAATGGAGCAAATTGTTATCTTTCAGACCTATCATATATTGCTACAACATTCACTTCTTGGAATGGAGCATATTTAATTAGACAAATTTCATGTCATTTTATCAAAAAGACATTATTTTGCCTTAGCCATTATAATATTATTAATGTGGTGCATTGAGATACAAACTCAAAGTCTTATCCACATAAAGGCGTCTTAGGCATAAATCTATGGGATTAATATCCAACATCTTATCATCATAATTCATCAGACCCTAACCCAATGTCTTACTCTCTTGGTGAGATGAGACTTGAATCCACCTTCTTAACCTTAAAAAAATAAATAGGCCAAAGTGTTATTGAAAGACGTCGCAAAATTTTTAAGCTTAAATCAGTCCTTTAAGCTTGTCAAGGGGGTCCCATACTTAGAAAATTCTAGCTAAGTTCTCAGACTTAGTTTATTTTTAGCCTTAGAAAGTTGGCAATCTCATTTTCCCACCTTAATGTCCTTTAATGGTCTGTATTTTTGTTAATTCATGATCAGAGAGGTCAATAGGTGTTTCCGGACAAGTTCTGAATTTTTAGGAACACATTCGGTGTCCCAAAATAGTGGACCAACGCAATCTTAGTGCGATGCGTCGCCTATCGCGTTGTTTAACATTATTGTAGGGACTGCTAGTAAAACTTCTGAGGCTTGGCGCGATGATGGTGCGACATGTCAGGTATCACGTCGATGCATCAACGCACTGCGTTGCTAATCACGTCGATGCCCAATTTTTAGTCATCAAATATCCATATTTTTAAGGGCAAAATGATTAATTTTCCACCCCTATATAAGCCTATAACACGAGATTCAGCCCTTATTTCATCAAAATATTATTGTTACTCTCAAATACTCTCAAGAACAAATCTAGGGTTTTCATAGCAGCTTCAAATTCAAGAGATTCTACCGTTAATTTTCAAGAATTTTCCATCCAAGGTATGTCAAGTGTTCATTCATGGATTCCTTTTATCTATGAAGCCCAAGAATCCAATTTTAAATTATTAATTGTGATGTTTATGTTGTGGATTGATTATGTTCATGTAGTTATTATTGTAGGATTCCCAAGTTGGAATCTTTATGTATTGTTCATGAAACTATGCTATTATGTGGGTTGAAATTTATCAAATTGAGTTGAATTAATGAATCATGTGGTATTAATTTGATATCATGACTAAGCCCTAAGTTATGCATACTAGTGTAATACCCGCATGTTTCTAAGCTAGGAAGTGAATAAGTATTCCTAAGTATAAAATTTCCTATCCTGTGATTCATACTTGAGTACATGTATTACAATGAATATCCTAGTGATAGGATAGGTCATGATGCATTAAGCATGTTCATATGAGTCACTTAAGGTAATACAAGCTAAGAGTTTTTGAATCCATCAAGTTTTAGTGTTCGATCTTTGTATGTTTATTGTGAGGATATGGTGGTATTTAACGTATAAATATGTGAAATTGGTGTTTGAATATTTATAATATTGATGAATCCACCTATGCCTAAGATGTGCATGTAAGGTGTTTGTGAAATACCTAAGGGAATAGAAATCATGCTTTTATGACATAATAAGTCCTAAATGACTATTCCATGTTCTAAGTTTATGTTCAATGTGATCCCCGTGCTATTTTCTTGAATTGAAGAAGTTGTACGAGATGCTCATGATATCATTGCAATATGGAATAACCACGTTATTGAAGCCATTCAAGTATATACATGTGTGCATTCCCGATCATGTGATAGTTTGTTGAGAATCATTCTTATTATGAAAGCCTTACTTATGATATTGTGAATTGTGGACTCAAATCTTGTGATCAAGTCATGTCATGTGTGTTAGTTTCCTCCTATTGAGTCCTGGGGGTACTTATACCCGAAAACTATAGTTGTGTACCTAGAGCCATGTCATGTTTCACGATAGCCGAACTCGAGCTATGATTCCATAGACTTTAGTCAGTCATGTGACTCAGGAAAACCTCATGATCTTAGTTAGTTGTCAGATATCAGTAACATTACTCCAGTCAACAAAATTCAGTATGATTAAGTCATGCACAGTCAATTATTCATGTCAATCCCTCCAGATGGGAGTAGAGGTTAGCACCGAGTGAACCCAAAGATTGGAACTCACCCGCAGTTCAGGGTGTGATTCTTATTAGTCATCCTTGTTTTCCAGAACTATGTAGCAAGCGTAGGTTAAGATATCTTAACCTGTCAGATTAGGGTTGCTGAGGTGGCTTAACCCGTCAGTTTAGGGTTCCCACCATTCTCATTGAGTAACCGCCAGATAAGGGTCACTCCCAGGCTATCCTTACCCATGGCATGGTATTGGCACCCCTCCAGTCGGGGCAGAGATTGGACCTCAGCTTATCCATAACAGCATATATGGGGCATGTCGGTTAAACACTACTTCCCATAGTTTCAGTATCAGTCTCAATAAAAGAAGTCAGGGTGTTCTTCAAGTTTCAGAATATACAGGATTGTCAGATACAGTCGTCCATGTTATCAGTTTCAGTATCAGTCATGACAGTTATCGATAAACCATGTATTAGCTTAGAGGTCATGCTATCACGTATTAACAGTCCCAATTTCTATATATGTGCGTTTGCACTCCCACATTCATATTAGTCAGTCAGTGTTGTTCATGCATGAAACCCTTTATGTTCAGCCTACCTTCCTCGTATACTCAGTACTCCAGTTGTACTAATGCATTTGCGCTATGGTACTTTCTTTTCATGTTACACCATAGGTTCCGAGATATGAACTCCAGCCCAGCAGTAGCGGTAGCATTCCAATCGCAGAGACACAGTGAGTCCTCATTGATTCAACGACAATATAATTTGATACATTTATTTATTTCTTCAGCTTAGTTTTACAGAGTTAGTTGGAGAAATGTTCCTTCAATTCCTTATTTAGATAGTTTAGAGGCTTTCAGATTTATGTTCAGATTTACGTTCAGACTTAGCTTTCAGATTGAGTTATTTTGGGTATTTTCACCCACGTGATTGTATTCAGTTGAACCTTATGGTCTTACAGTTCTATGTATTCCGTATTATTATATCATAATTTGCAGTATACAGGTACAGATATCAGTCATGGGTTAGCTTGTGGTTCCTCGAGGTCATGAGCATCATGTAGCATTTTGGTTCAACGAATCGGGTATTACAACTGGGTGTTTGATAAAATGCTTAAGAGAATAATACTTGTGTATTATGCCTCAACAGAACCTAAATGATGAATTCATGTTACCATTATGTTCAAAATGACTCCCATGCTATTGTTATGTCTTGTAATAGTTTGATGTAATGCTCATGAGATTAGGCTTAGGGAATTATGATATGTTTATATGCATTCATATTCATGTGAAAGCTTGTGGTATGCAAATACTTTATGAAAATCCCTAATGAGAGTACTATGAATTATTAACCATGGTTATGTGTTCAAGAAGAGTTATGTCTTGTCAGTTTCATGCTATCGAGTCTTGGGGGTACTTGTACCCGACATCTTAGCTGTGTGCCTAGAGCCAGCATCAGTTTTATGATAAATCTCAGTCACTCCATGATTAGTAGTATTCTCAGTCAGTTTCAGAACTCAGTAGAATTCAGTCAGTTACATTACTTAGGAAAACTCAGTAATCTCAGTAATCTCAGTCAGTTATCAGATCTTAATAGTATTTCATCAGATAAAGAAAATCAATGAACTCAGTCCAGTTCAGTTCAGTTAATCATGTTCAGTGTCCATTCAGATGGGAGTAGGATTTAGCACCGAGTGAGCCCAAGGATGGGAACTCACCTGTGAGTATAGGGTGTGATTCTTAGAGGCAATCTTTGTGCTCCAAAACTACATAGCCAGTGTAGGTTGAGACATCAAACCTGCTAGTTGAGGGTAGATGAGGTGGCTTAACCTGTTATTTAAGGGTCCCACCGTTCTCATTAGAGTACCTGCCAGATAAGGGTACCTTTTCAGTATCTTTACCCATGGCACGGTACTGAAACCTATCCAACTACGGTTACAGGTTAGACCCCAATCTTTTCTAAAAGGGGCATGTTAGTTAGATAATTACCTCCCACAGTTTCAGTTATAGAATAAGGATTGTCAGATACAGTCACCCAATCTCAGTAATAGAACTCAGATAGTTCTACAGAACCCAGGATTGTCAGATACAGTCACTCAGCTAGTTCTATCAGAACCTAGACTATTAGATACAGTCGCCCAATATCAGTTATATTAGTTATCAGTAACTCTTGTTATCAGTATTCAGACTCAGTAGTCAATATTACTCATGAATCCAGTCAAAGTTACACACTCATGTATGTATGGGTGTGTTGCACGCCACATTTATGTACAGGAGGCTATAAGATGTTTTAGGAACAGTTTCCCTTATTTAAGTATTTATGTCATGCCAGTGAGCATGAGCTCAAGTTTAACTCCCAGTCTAATTCGTTTCTCCCTTTTTGCTATAGAGCATGCCTCCCAAGAGAAGAAATGGAAATCAGTCAGCCCCTCAGCCCATCCATGTAGATCCCTTGGACGAATATGTTTCTCATGCAGAGTTTAGAGTTGCATTTACTACTCTTGCTAACTTAGTTGCTACCCAGAATGAACGACCAGCTATTGTTTCGGCCAACTCGGTGGCCAACACCGCAGTAGCCAGGATTTGGGACTTCACCCGAATGAATCCACCATTCTTTTTTGGGTCTAAGTTAGATGAGAAACCTCAGGAATTCCTTAATCAGGTTCACAAGGTTACAGATATCATGGGGTGTCAGCTATTGAGAGTGTTGAGCTAGCTACATATCAGTTACAGGATGTGACTCACACATGGTTCAAACAGTGGAAAGCAGAGAGGGCTGGTGATACAGGGCCTATAGAGTTAGAGGATTTTTCCACTCCTTTTCTTGATAGATTCTTTCCCCTAGAACTGAGGGAAGCTAAGGTGCTAAAATTTATCAATCTCAGGCAGGGAAACATGATAGTGAAAGAGTATTCTCTTGAGTTTACTCAACAAGCTAGATATGCTCTTTATATAGTGATAGACAACAGGGATAAGATGAGTAAGTTTGTTTCTGGGGTAAATAATAGTGTGGTTAATGAGTGCAGATCTATAATGTTAATTAGTGAGATGGACATAGCCAGGCTTATGAACCATGCTCAACAGATAGAAGAGCAGAAGATTAAGATAAGAGAAAAGCAGAATAAGAGAGCAAAGACTGGTAGCTTCAACTTTGCTCAGCCTAAGTCAGAGGGTGGAAGTCGTTCTCAGCTTCAGGGAAATGTTAGCAGTGTCCGAACCTATCTTCTCTGTCAGACATGTGGCAAGCACCATTATGGTACTTGCAAAGCTAGCAGTGATGTTTGCTTTAGATATGGCAAGCTAGGCAACAGAGTCAGAGATTTTCCTTAGCCAGGTCCTTAGGGTCAGTGTAACCATTCCTCAACTCAGTTCGATCGACCAAATCAGTAGGGTACCCCTTCCAGTGCTACTAGTGGGCAACTCCTAAACAGACTCTACGCTCTTTAGTCCCGACAAGATCAAGAAAATTCTCCTAATGTGGTTACTGGTATGTTATAGATCTTTCATTTACATGTTTACGCTTTTCTAGATCCAGGAGCTTTTTTGTCTTTTGTTACTCCTTATATAGAAGTTGATTTATGTGTCAGTCCTAAAATTATAGCAAAGCCCTTCTCAGTCTCCACCCCAATAGGTAAAACCATCATAGCACAATGGGTATACAGGAACTGTCCGATTATGGGATCTCAGAAGGTCACTTCAGCAGACTTAGTCAAATTAGAGATGATTGATTTTGATATCATTCTCGACATAGATTGGCTTCATTTATTCTATGCCACAGTCGACTGCAGAAATAGAATTGTCCAGTTTTAGTTTTTGATTGAACCTATCCTAGAGTGGAGAGGTAGTACTTCAGTTTTCATAGGTCAGTTTGTTTTCTACCTTTGGGCACGAAAAATGATATCTAAGGGATGTGTCTATCATCTTGTTCGAGTTAAGGACTCTAGTTCCAAAACTCCCAGTTTTGAATCAGTCCCAGTAGTTAATGAATATTCAAATGTCTTTCCCGAAGATCTTCCAGGAATTCCTCCCGAAAGGGAAATAGACTTCTGTATTGATCTTCTTCTAGATACTCAGCCTATATCTATTCCGCCTTACAAAATAAAACCAGCAGAACTTAGAGAATTGAAAGAGCATTTGCAGGATCTCCTAGATAAGGGATTCATCAGACCCAGTGTGTCCCCGTAGGGTGCACCAATCTTATTCGTGTGAAAGAAAGATGGTTCTCTAAGAATGTGCATTGATTATCGTTAACTCAATAAAGCCACGGTCAAGAACAAGTTTCCACTTCCCAGAATCGATGACTTATTTGACCAACTTCAGGGTGCCAGCTATTTTTCCAAGATAGATCTCATATCAGGCTATCATCAGCTCAGGATCAGATAATGTGACATTCCAAAAATAGCCTTCCGTACTCGATATGGTCACTTCGAAATCTTAGTTATGTCCTTTGGTATTACTAATTCCGCAACAACTTTTATGTACTTGATGAATCGTGTGTTCAAGCAATACTTGGACATGTTCGTCATAGTCTTCATAGATGACATCCTTGTTTACTTTCACAGTAAGTGTGATCATGCAGACCATCTCAGAATAGTATTGCATACTCTCACAAATTATTAGTTGTTCACCAAATTCAGTAAGTGTGACTTTTGGATAAGGTCAGTAGCATTCCTTGGTCATATCATTTTCGGTGATGGCATTAGAGTTCATCCTCAAAAGACTAAAGCAATAAGAAATTGGTCTCGCCCTGTATCTCCATCAGATATCAGGAGCTTCTTGGGTTTGGATGGCTATTACAAATGGTTTGTTGAAGGATTTTCTTCTATTATATCCCCTATGTCTAGATTAACTCAAAATAAAGTCAAGTTTCAGTGGTCAGATCCTTGCAAGAAGAGTTTTTAGGAGTTGAAGACTCGACTCACCTCCGCTCCAGTTTTGGGTCTTCCAGATGGTACAGATGGGTTCGTAGTGTATTGTGATACATCTAGAGTAAGTTTGGGTTGTTTTCTCATGCAATATGGTAAGGTCATAGCCTACGCCTCCAGACAACTTAAACCCCATGAGAAGAATTATCCTACTCATGATCTTGAGTTAGCAGTCGTAGTTTTTGCCTTAAAGATTTAGAGGCATTACTTGTACGGTGTCCATGTAGATGTCTTCATAGATTATAAGAGCCTTCAGTATGTATTTTCTCAGAAAAATCTTAACCTCCGTCAGAGAAAGTGGTTAGAGTTCTTGAAAGATTATGACATGAGTGTCCTTTACCATCCGGGCAAGACCAATGTAGTGCCTGACGCCTTCAGTAAACTGTCTATGGGTAGTGTTGATCATGTTGAGGATAGTAAGAAGAAGTTAGCTCAGGAAGTCCATCAGCTTTCCATACTAGGTATCCGCCTAGTCAATTCAGTAAAAGGTAGTATATGGGTTCAGACCAGTTCAGAATCATCTTTAGTTTTCGAGGTGAAAGAAAAATAGGATATAGATCCCAGTCTAATCAAGTTGAAAGAATCATTCAAAGATCAAAAAGTAGAGATTTTCTCCAAGGGGGAGATAGTGTTTTGCGTTGTTAGGGTCATCTTTGTGTGCCAAGTGTAGATGACTTGAGGCAGCGAATTCTCACAAAAGCACATGGTGCACGCTACTCTATTCATCCAAGGGATACTAAGATGTTTCACAACTTATGGGAGATCTATTGTAGGAGTAGGATGAAGAGAGATATTGTAGAGTTTGTGGCTAAGTGCTCTATATGTCAGCAGGTTAAGATAGAGCACAAAATCCTAGAGTGTCCATGAAGAAGTTCAGTATTCCTACTTGGAAGTGGGAAAAAGTGAACATAGACTTCATGACGGGTTTTTCTCCTACTCGTCGCAGCATGATTCAGTATGGGTCATTGTAGAAGAAGTGACCAAATCAGCTCATTTCATTCCAGTCCATACCTCTTATTCGGCCGAGGATTATATCAAACTCTATATCAGGGTGTTGGTCAGATTACATGGTGTTCTGTTGTCCATTATCTCAAACAGAGATACCCAGTTCACCTCTTACTTCTAGAAAACATTCCAAAAGGGTCTTAGTACCCAAGTTTATCTTAGTACAGCCTTTCATTCCCAGACCAATGGTCAAGAAGAAAGGAACATTTAGACTTTAGAAGATATGCTGCGAGCGTGTGCAATTGATTTCAAGGGTAGTTGGGATGATCACTTGCCTTTGATTGAGATTGCATACAACAATAACTATCATTCCAGTATTCAGATGGATCCATTCGAAGCTCTCTATGATAGAAGATGCAGATCTCCAATCGATAGGTTTGATGTTAGTGAGGCCTCAATTATAGGGCCTAACTTAGTATTCAATGCCTTAGAAAAAGTCCAGTTGATCAAAGAAAGGCTCTGGTCTGCTCAGAGCCGACAGAAGTCATATGCAGATATGCACAAAAAGGATCTTGAGTTTAAGATTGGTGACTATGTTTACCTAAATATCTCACCCATGAAGGGAGTAAAGAGATTTGGCAAGAAGGGAAAGCTCAGTCCCCGATATGTCAGTCCCTTCAAAAGTCTTAGTCGTTTCAGTAAGGTAGCTTATGGGCTCAAATTACCTTCAGATCTAGCCTCAGTTCATCCAGTGTTCTATGTATCTTTGATCAAGAAGTGCATAGGTGACCCATCAGTTGTAGTCCCTATAGAGGGGCATTAATATTCAGAATAGCCTCTCTTATGAAGAAATTCCAGTGGAAGTTTTTGACTACCATACTCGTAGACTGAGGAACAAAGAAGTCCCTCTAGTCAAAGTTCTTTGGTAGAATCAGTCTGTTGTGGGAGCTACTTGGGAAGCAGAAGAAGATATGCGAACCAAGTATCCTCGTCTCTTTTCCACTAACTCAAACTCAACCCAAGGTAATAGTTTTCCTTAAGCTTGCTCAGTTATCATGTACAGTTTCATTACCAACTTTGTATTCAGTTTCATACTCAGAATTCTATTATAAACTTGGTATCAAATACCATTGCATATTTAGTCATATGTTCATGCATCATGTCAGTCACGTATTCATGCATCAGATATGCATCCTCATTATGAGAAACTTAGCTTATCAGAAATCTCAGTCATGCATTCATGAATCTGCTATGCATGCATTAGATATGCATGTTCAGTATGATATATTCAGTTTATCTGTCATGTCAGTTATGAAATCATGTTTCAGTTATTCATGTCCTATATATATTTTAGTTTATATTTTTCCCATCTCATTCAGTCTTATTTGAGGATGAATGTTCTCAAGGAGGAGATATTATAAGACCCCGCAAAATTTCTAAGCTTAAATCAGTCATATAAGCTTGTCAAGGGAGTCCCATACTTATAAAATTCTAGCTAAGTTCCCAGACTTAGTTTAATTTTGGCCTTCAAAAGTTGGCAATCTTATATCACCCCCTTAATGTCCTTTAATGGTCCGTATTTTTGTTAATTCATGATCAGAGAGGTCAATAGGTATTCTCGAACAAGTTTTGGATTTTTTGGACCTTGTTTACACCACATTTGGTGTCCCAAAATAGTGGACCAACGCGATCTTAGAGCGATGCGTCGCCTATTGCGTTGGTTAACATTGTTGTAGGGACTGGCAGTAAAACTACTGAGGCTTGACGAGATCGTGGCACGACGCGTCAGGTATTGCCTCGATGCATCGATACGCCACGTCGCCAAACGTATCGATGCTCAGTTTTCATTCATTAAATATCCATATTTTTAAGGGAAAATGGGTCAATTTTCCACCCCTATATAAGCCTATAACACGAGATTCAACCCTTATTTCACTAAAATATTGTTGTTACTCTCAAATACTCTCAAGAACAAGTCTAGGGTTTTCATAAGAGCTTCAAATTCAAGAGATTCTATCGTTAATTTTCAAGAATTTTCCATCCAAGGTATGTCAAGTGTTCATTCATGGATTCCTTTCATCCATGAAACCCAAGAATCAAATTTTAAATTATGAATTATGATGTTTATGTTGTGGATTAATTATGTTCATGTAGTTATTATTGTCGGATTCCTAAGTTGGAGTCTTTATGTGTTGTTCATGAAATTACGCTAGTATGTAGGTTGAAATTTATAAAATTGAGCTAAGGGAATCGTGTGGTAGTAATTTGATATTATGCCTAAACCCTAAGTTATGCACACTAGGTGTTTGATAAAATGCCTAAGAGAATAATACTTGTGCATTATGACGCAACAGAATCTAATTGATGAATTCATGTTGCCATTATTTTCAAAATGACTCCCATGCTATTGTTATTCCTTGTAATAGTTTGATGTAATGCCCATGAGATTAGGCTTAGGGAATTATGACATGTTTATATGCATTCTTATTCATGTGAAAGCTTGTGGTATGCAAATACTTCATGAAAATCCCCAATGATAGTACTATGAGTTATTGACCATGGTTATGTGTTCAAGAAGTGTCATGTCTTGTCAGTTTCATGCTATCGAGTTCTGGGGGTACTTGTACCCGACATCTTAGCTGTGTGCCTAGAACCAACATCAGTTTCATGATAAATCTCAGTCACCCCATGATTAGTAGTATTCTCAATCAATTTCAGAACTCAGTAGAATTCAGT
The DNA here is from genome assembly GCF_002878395.1 of Capsicum annuum. Taxonomy (NCBI): domain Eukaryota; kingdom Viridiplantae; phylum Streptophyta; class Magnoliopsida; order Solanales; family Solanaceae; genus Capsicum; species Capsicum annuum. The sequence goes on from NC_061121.1 coordinate 209,541,821, forward strand.
CAGTTACATGACTCAGAAAAACTCAGTAATCTCGGTCAGTTATCAGATCATAATAGTATTCCGTCAGATAACGAAACTCAATGAACTCAGTCTAGTTCAGTTCATTTAATCATGTTCAGTGTCTATTCATATGGGAGTAGGATTTAGCACTAAGTAAGCCCAGGGATGGGAACTCACCTGTTAGTAGAGGGTGTGATTCTTAGAAGCAATCCTTGTGCTCTAAAACTATGTAGCCAGCATAGGTTGAGACACCATACCTGCTAGTTGAGGGTAGATGAGGTGGTTTAACCCATTATTTGAGGGTCCCACCATTCTCATTAGAGTACCTGCCAGATGAGGGTACCTTTTTAGTGTCTTTACCGATGGCACGGTACTGACACCCTTCCAACTGGGATTACAGGTTAGACCCCAATCTTTTTTCGAAAAGGGCAAGTCGGTTAGATGATTACCTCCTACAGTTTCAGTTACAGAATTAGGACTGTCAGAGACAGTCACCCAGTCTCAGTAATAGAACTCAGATAGTTCTACAGAATCTAGGACTGTTAGATACAGTCACTCATCTCAGTATGGAACTCAGCTAGTTCCATCAGAACCTAGACTGTCAGACACGGTCTCCCGGTATCAGTTACGTCAGTTATACCAGTTATCAGTAACTCATGTTATCAGTATTCAAACTTAGTAGTCAGTATTACTCACGAATCCAGTCACAGTTACACACTCATGTATGTATTCTCACAATTCTGTTATACAGTCAGTTAGCATTATTCATGCATATGAACCCTTTGCATTTAGCCTACGTTACTTGCATACCATTATATTGAATCGTACTAACACATTTGCGCTATGGTATTTTTATACCACAGGTTCAGAAGCACGAGCTCCAGAGCATCAGTAGCATTCCAGTTTCAGCAGTCAGAGTCAGCAATGAGTCCTCATCATTCGAGGATGTTATGATTTGATTATTTCATATCTTTAGTACTTAGGGTGTGTTTGGTATGAAGGAATACATTTTTTGAAAAAGTGTTTTTCAATTTTCTCATGTTTGGTTGGCTTAAAGATTTTGGAAAATGTTTTCCTAATCAACTTATTTTCCTCATAGCTAAGGAAAATGACTTCCCTTCAAAAAGTAAGGAAAACATTTTCCAAAACTATCTTTCAACCTCACTTTAAGTTGAAATATTCACACAACTCTCAAAATCACTCATCTCTACTTCGACCCTCAATCCCCTACCCCCGCCCTCACCCTCGGCCCCTACCACCCCTATTAAAAAAATATTTTAATTTTTTCTTACTTCACCCCTACCCAAAACCCAAAACCCAAAACCCTAATCCCTTCCCCTTTCCAATTTTTTTTATTTTTTTTTAAATTCAAACTTTTTTCTTACCTCCCCTAACCGACCAACCACCAATTTTATCCCCCCTCCCCCCTCTCCAAAAAAAATTAAATTTTTTAAATTTATTTTTTGAAAAATTTTAATTTTTTCCTTACCCACCCTGACTCCCCTTCCCCGACCTCAACCCCTATTCAAAAAAAGTATTTCAAATTTTTTTTCTTACCTCCCTCTTACTCCTCTACCCCTACCCCATACTAGCCCCCCCCCCCCCAAGAAAAAATTATTTTTTAAAAAATCAAAACTATTTTCTTATTCCACCCTTTTTATCATATTCGTTCTCATTGTTTTTGTTAAATATATACAAATACTTTTAAAAAATATATACTTATCCAATTTGCATAACGAACACACGAATATAAGTAAAAAAATAACTTCTTTTTCTAGAAAATATTTTTCCTCCTTCATATCAAACAGACTCTACAAAAATATTTTTTTGAGATTAGAAATTATTTTTTTAAATGTATTTTTATGCTTTAGCTAAATACTAAAATGTATTTTTTACAAATATTTTTTCATTCACCAACCAAACACTACAAAATATTTTCCGAAAAATATTTTTTCTTTCACCAACCAAACACTACAAAATATTTTCCGAAAAATATTTTCCTTCATACCAAACACACCCTTAGTTATTTCAGTAGTTGGAGTTAGTTGGGGACATATCCCATCAGCTCCTTATTCAGACAGTCTAGAGGCTTTCAGACTATAGCATGTTCACAGTTATTTTAGTTGTTTTGGTAATGATGTACCGCATTTTCAGATGTTATGTTTTATCATATATTTGAACCTTATGGACTTTCAGCTTTTAATTCTAGATTTTTATATCATATTATGCAGTGCTTAGTTATAGATATTAGTCATGGGTTAGCTTGTGATCCTTCGGGGTCATGAGCACCGTGTAACGTTCCGGGTACCAGATTTGGGGCGCTACAGTTATAGAACTCAAACTTGAACCTATAACGATATCACCACTTAGCGCATAAGTGAGTAAAACTTTAATAAAATATAATTACAGAATCAACAAATATACAACCCATCAACAATTGAAAGTGAGTTTGTTTAATCAAATTATTCCAAATTTATCTAATCAAATTATTCACTCATATTAACTGCTTTACTGGAACTGAATGGAGTAATATATAAATCGAAGTTAGGACAATTCGCACAACAAATTTCTAGTAACAATGAATTGCAAATCCATATGATAAAATTGTAAAAATTGATATAGGATGCTAAAGTGGTATGCTATAAAGCAACATAGGTTGTTTTTTTTTGTCTAATTAGCCTTGTACCTCCATGGTGTTTAAGCACCAAGATAAGAATGTACTAAAAATCATACCTTTCAGAATCTTACCAGCAGAATGGTATTATCGGGCTTTTGATGACTCATTCGAAAAGCAATTAATTTTAATTGGTGAGAAACTTGTGCTGCTAACGTGTTATGAAATATAAATAAAGAATAACAAGAATAAACAGAGAGAGAAGAGGGAGACTTCTTTATTTCTCTTAAGGGATGAGAGATCATCTTGATTGAGAATACAATGAATAAAACCTTTCTATTTATAGGGAAAAATACTATTAGTTTCTACTAAAAGACAGATACTTCAAATCCTAATAGATATCAACTAGATCTTATTTGATCTTGATAGACATTCACTATAATGTAAATACATTTATAACATAATTCGATTTTTTGAAATATTCTTCTCCAAATTCAACTTTCAGATTCATTCTTCTTTAGCTTTTCTCTTTTTCTTCTTGGTGTTATTTTCATTTTTCAATTTTTTGCAATAAATTTTAAATCCTGAAAAAAAGATACAAATATTGATTAAAAATATATCATGGTAAGACATTGTGTGTCAGTATAACAAATGAGATTTAAAATATAAAGGTATAAGACATACACAATACAAAAAATATATCAGATGCACAGATATATATTTTAAAAGAGATACATACAAAATTTTCTAACTATATATATGTATATGAAAGAGATACGTACTAAAAAAAATATATCAGACATATAGATACAAGAATATGCACCTGAAACATGCATATTAAACCAAACTAAAATTATGTATCTTCCGCTAATAAAAAATATATCTCGAATTAAAATATTCAGCTACAAAAATTGCTATCTAGTAAAATTAATTCAAATACAACAATTCTGAATTAAGAATTCGATTGTAACAAGTTTTTTTTTAATGAATTGGAGCAAAATGGATAATAATTACATCATTGAAAGAGAGAGAATAATTAATGTCTCTGATCACTGCCAAAGTTATTGAACTCCACCAAATTGAGCTTCACAAAGCATATCTGGTAGAAGGGGGGTGGGGGAGATCCCAAAATTGTTGTACCTTTACTACCAAAACTGCCTTTTAATTTTCATCCTCAGTTGTCTATTGAATCATTATTTTCTTAGTTAAGGATAGACAATGAACGAAGACATCGTACACCGCCCGTTCTTATTTCTCCGGTGGATACTCTAGCAGGTGATAGGAAGATGCTAGTTTTCTAAAAAATACTTTGAAGGGGGAGATTAGACATTAATGGTATTAAATTGATGAAGAGAAGATATTAAGATAAATTTTTAGGGGGCAATATATATCACAATATTGGTAGAAGTTATGTATCTGGAGATTTAGAGAGAGAGGATGTGAATAAGATATATTTATAATTTTTATTAAGTGAAAGAATTTTTAGTAATTTAGGTATCTTAAGTTGTGGGTTTGTGAAATTTTTCCTTAATTTTTTATTTCATGGAATTTTCGGATACAATTTATCTTGGACGCCTTTTGATGGTATATTATTCAAATCTCATTGATAAAGAAATCAATAAATGATTAAACTAAATCACTCAATTCTAATGGATAAGGACACATTATTTTTTGAAAAAAAATATATATATTTCAATTTTTTTTTGGTAACTGGATTTTATTATCTCATATAGCAATTTGATCAAGTTCAAGTCTAAGTTGGACATCGTCCCAACCTCAGGCTGTACAACTCACACAAATTACTTTAGTAGCATCACACATTTAGGGATAAAAGTTATATTTACTCATGTTGCCTTCTAGTTTTGGATACAAGCTTGCTTTACGTTGTATTTCTTGGATGATTATTCTCACTAGTACCTCATGTGCCTTCCTCTTTTGCTGAAAGCTTCTTTGATTCCTCTCCAACCATATATGATACACAGTGACTGCCAGACTCATTCTGAAAATCTCACTTGTTGTATTCTTTTCTTTTGCATGAATTATAGCCCATCTTAGCTCCTCTTTCCACCCCATGTTACCTCTGGGAATTGATTACCATTGTAGCACCTTCTGCCATATACCTGCAGATACACGACAGATGAAGAATAGGTGATTATGTCCTCAGGTTCCTCTTCACACAGGCCACACACCCAATTCGTATGAAATGCATTTCAATTTTAATTGATAAATAAATTAATGTAACCACTTGTAATTCAAAATTTAAAAGTAAAAATTTGTTTACTAAAGCAACAACTAATCTTGTGTTAGCATTTGATACGTGTTATTTTTTTCCTGATCATACCACATTAATTAAGAAAGGAGATCTAAATAGGCCTTTATTTTTTCATGATTATGGGTACTTGATGTACATGTTGAAAAAATTTCAGTTATTTATGTTAAGTCTTATTCAAGATTACAGATTGAGGGGTGTTACATATGATTTTTTTTTTTTCATTAATATTTGAAACAGAAAAAGGAAGAAGATAAAAATAGGTTTAACAATATAAACATTTAATTACATAATTATTATAAAAGTATAGATATTTAATTACTACAAACATTAAATTGAACAAATAACTAATTACACCTAATTTTAATTAATTTGTCCTAAAAATAATACATGGCATAATTATAGGCTGCCACTTGACAAATTTATAGGCAAGACTTTCTTTATAAATCCCTCTCTCTCTATCTATCTATCTGTCTCTCTCTATATATATATACACACACACTAGTATAGGTACTCCCGCGATGCACAAAATATTTGTTAAAAAAATATTTATTAAAAGGTATTAACTTATTTAATTTGAAATTATAACATTAATTATATTTTATTATATCACATTAACACATTTCAAGAGACAATGAAATATTAAAAATAATTGTGAATATAAAATTACAACTAAAACATGATAACTAATCACAATTTTAATTATTTTAGATGTTTTGATATGATAAGAATAATACTAGTATTTGTTTCAATCATATTCCATTAACTGGTTTTTTAAAATAATAAAATATTAAATATTAAATTATTATTAATTTTATTATTGGATTTACCTTTATATTTTTGATAAATTAAGACATATAATTATATTCCTTACCTTTCATTTCTAATTTTTTTTTTTTACTCCAATTGAAAATCAACTACTAACTATATTTTTTTCTTAAAAAAAAATACCTTTTGATTTCATTTGAAATGCTAAAAGTACTTAATTGTGTGAATTATAAAACTTCTAATTCCAAATTTAAATATCACAACTTTTAATTCAAAAATTAAATACATACAATTTATTATTTTCCTTTAAATTTTAATACTTATTGTTTATAATTTTTTTATTGTTTGATTTCATCATTAATATCTTTAAGTATTTTATTTATACTTATTATTATATCTTCTAAATTAAATCAATTAAAATCTCTCATGCTACTTTTAAAATCAATCACCCTCATCCCTCACCTTTGCCCACCCCATCAACCCCAATTTTATTTTTTGAACTTTTTAAATTTTTATTAAAAAATATTTTCTACCTTACCTCCAGTCCTGTCCTCCCCTATAAAAAAAAAAAGAAATAATAATTTTTATGTTTTTTTAACCAACTTTTTTACTTTACCCCTAACCGCCACCATCCATACCGACCTGCTATCCAATGCCTCCTCCCCCCACCCACGTAAAAAGAATTTTTTTTGAATTTTTATTTTTTTAATCATTTTCTCCGTACCTCCCCTCTACCTTACCCTAATCCCAACCCCCCAAAAATATTAAATCTTTAATATTTTTTTAAAAAAATTTCTATCCGCACCCCAAATGCCACCTACATTCACCACCCCAATTATCCACCCACCATATCCCCTCATCTCCCATAATGTCCATCACTCTACCCCCGATCCTACTCATTTTATTATTTCTTAATGGTGCTTTGAGCATATTAAATCATATTATCTTAAGAGAAAGGGTTTGAATATTCATGAGATATTTGTATACATCGTATATAGAAACTTGAAATTTCTTAATTACATCTATATAAAAATAAATGTTATGCTAGTTGTAAACAACCATAACAACATAATAGCAACAACAAAAATTTTAATCATCTAATAAATTTTCATGATATGTTTCAAGTACATAGTGTGTTTATCACTTTTTCAATTCACTAAATTTCAATAGATTCCACATAAAAAATCTTATTAGGCAATTTCAATTGCAGTATTTCATTGAACATTTTACTTCCACGGATCTTTTAGAATTAATGTCATACCTCCATTTAAGATCTCCAAATTTTGTATTTTGATCAATTCAACATACTACTTTTTTTGAACAAATAATCAAAATTCATATAATTTCTTATAGTAACAAATTTTGATGCAATTGCTTAATGAAATCAACATATTTTCACAATTTTTCTTACTTTCATGCATATAATGTAATACAACCTTAGTTATTAATAATAACAAAGTGAAGCACAGAAAAGAGTTATTCATTTGTTGTTGTCGCATATAATATAATTTTTTCAGTACTTCATGTCAAACTGTTTTTGTTATATGCGAGCAAGTTAATCAACATTAAACATAGTGACTAAAAAGACTAAAAAGAGAAAAATCTCTCTGAGTAAGATTAAAGAGATGCGAAAATTCGATGATTCATGCGCCATAATTAATGCAAAAATCTTTCAATTTTTCTTTTTCTTTTGTAAATCTTGTGATATGCTCCTTTCTTTTTAAGTATTTGAAAAAAAAAAAAATTTTGAATATTCTTTTTCTTAATTGATCTTTCTTCAAATCTTGTGGGATGTTTCTTCCTTTTGAGTATTCTGAAAGGGATTCTTTTCCTGCAATCAAATCAAGCTTATGATCATTCATCAAAACTTAACACCCCTTTTTGATGGATGATAAAAAAAAATTAAATCACTTTCCTATTTAAGTTCTCGCCCCCCCTCCCCTCTCCCCCCGGAAATGACTTTTCCTGTAGGATTGAATTGATAAAATATTTCTCCCCCTTTGACATCAATCAAAAAGGAAGAAAGATATCACACAGACAACCAAATAATAGCAAGTAGGGAATTTTAAAACACATGATCCTTGGCTCAAAAAGGTTTTGCAATTATGCCAAGAGATTTTTGAGAGAGCAAAATCTTTCCTCAATTAAAGTTTTGGTGAAAATATCAGCTAATTGAAAATCAACGCTCACAAAAGCTAATTCAATATCTCCTTTTGAAACATGATCTCTAATGAAATGATGCTTAACATCAGTATGTTTTTCTCTAAAATAATGCATAAAATTCTTAAACGAGCAAATAATACTAGAATTGTCACAAAATATTTTGACAGGTTTAATGCATATATCTTAATCACTAAGTTGATGGGACATCTAGAGAATCTTGTCACAACATAATTCAATGGCAGATATTTAGATCCAGTGGTAGATAGAGAGACACAATTTTATTTTTTTGCTATTCCATGACACAAAGGATTTTTTCAAGAATTGGTAAGTCCCACTGATGCTTTTTCTATCCACTTTACCACCTTCATAATCTGCATATGAGAAAACCTTTAAAATAATTTCAGTAGACTTAGGATACCATCAATCATAGGTGCTTTTACCAATAAAGTATCTAACAACACGTTTCACAACAATTAGATGAGCTTCCTTAAGAGCTGACTGGAACATGACACATTTACATACACTGAAGAGAATGTCAGGTCGACGGACTGCAAGATATAAAAGTGAACCAATGATGCTATGATAGTTTGTTTTATCAATATTTTTTCCATCTTCACATGACTCCAGAATACAAGTGGAGCTCATAGGAGTTATGGATGGTTTGACATTTTTTATTTCAAATCTTTGAATGAGATCTTTGGTGTATTTTCCTTGGGAGATGAATATTCCCTCAGAAGACTGATGAATTTGTAATCCCAAAAATAATATTAATTTTCCCATCATGTACATTTTGAATTCACTTTGCATTAACTTAAAGAATTTCTTGCACAACACAATATTAGTATTTCCAAAAATAATATCGCCAAAATAAATTTGAATAATCAAGTTTCTAGAGGAGGTTCGTTTGATAAATAAAGTAGTATCAATTTTTTGTTTTGTAAAATTATACTCAATGAGAAAGTTTCTCCTTCTATCATACCAAGCTCTAGGAGCCTATTTTAAATCATAGAGAACATTGGAGAGTTTGAAAATTTGATATAAAAAGTTTGAATTTTCAAAACCTGGAGGTTGTTTCACGAAAACTTGTTTATCAATAAAATAATTTTAAAAAAAACTTTTCACATCCATTTAAAATAATTTGAACCCTTTATAGGAAGCATAAGCAGCTAAAATTTTAATGGATTCTAACCTTGCTATTGGTACAAAGGTCTCATTATCATCGACTCCTTATTGTTATGAGTAGCCTTAAGCGACTACATAAGCTTCATTTCACACAACTTTACCTGATTTGTTCATTTTATTTCTGAATACCCATTTTATTTCAATAATAAAGACATTTTCTGGCTTTGGAACAAGGGTCCACACATTGTTTCTGTCAAACTGCCCAAGTTTTTCTTTCATTTCCTTCACCTAACTATCATCTTCTAAGGCTTTATTGACTTTATTTGATTCAAATTGATATATGAGATCTATGCTCTCATTCTTCGACTGGAAGTTTTTGATTGCATTCCTTCTTTTGGATCCCCAATGATGAATTTCTTTGAATAGTCAGGCTTCCTTTTCCATTCATTTGGGATTGTTTCTTGTTTAACTTGATCGTTTGAAACAGTGTAGACTGGTCAATTTTAGTGCTAGTGGTTTTTGAGGAGTAATCGTTGGTAGCAGGAGCTTTATTGACTTGTACCTGTTTAATATAATCATCTACAGAGCTAACATTCTGTACATAGTGATTAGTATCATAAAAAATAACATGCACAGATTTCTCAATGCAAAGAGTACGTTTATTGAAAATTCTATATGATCTACTAGAGTTAGAGTAGTCCATACAAATACCTTCATCTCTTCGTGCATCAAACGTACCAATGTTGTCCTTACCATTGTTATAAACAAAATATTTTGAGCTAAATGAATAAAAGGACCCAATTTTGGGTTTTTTATTATTCCAAAGCCCATTTGGAGTTTTCTTCAGAATAGGTCTAATGAGACACCTATTCAAAATATGACATGCAGTGCAAACTGCTTCTATCCAAAATTTATATGGGATAAAGTGTTCGCAAATTATGGTTCGAGCCATATCCAGAAAACTTCTATTTTTTCGTTCAATCATTCCATTTTGTTGAAGAAATATTAGAGTTGGGAATTTATTAGTGTACCCATGAGTATCACAAAAGATTTAGAAATCTTTATTCTCAAATTCTCTCCCATGATCACTTTTAATGGCAGTGATGTAGCAACCCTTGTCTCTTTGAACTTTTTCACAGAAAAATTCAAAATTCTTTAAGGTATCATCTTTGTTAGCTATAAACATGACTCAAGTAAAATGAGAGTAATCATTAATAATTACAAATGCATACCTTTTACCTTCAATGCTATTAGTTCTAGTTAGATTAAATAGATCCATATGAAGGTGCTGTAAGGGTTTAGTAGTGGACACAATATCTTTAACAGAAAAAGAGTTTCTAATTTACTTACCAAGCTGACATGCATCACAAATATGGGTCTTTTTAAAATTAAGATCTTACAATCCAGTCATAAATTTATTCTTAAGTAACTTTTCAATATGCCTCATGCTTGAATATCAACTTTTCTGTGCCAAATTTATGAGTCATCAGAGATGGAGGTAAGACATATATGTCCTTATATCCTTCTGATGGAGTCTAGAACATACACATTTCTCTGTGTCTATTTTCAGCAAGGATTTGTCTCCCTTGTTTCTCAATTATGCACCCTTTCCTTTTTAAATCTTAACTCTAATCTAGTATTTCACAACTGACTCATACTTAGCATGTTGTATTTCAAGTTTCTAATGAAATATACATTAGTAATATCACGTGAATTATTAAAAGAGATGATACTAATATATATTACTTTGCCCTTGGAGTTATCTCCAAAAATGATGTCACCTCCATCAAAATCAGTTATAGATTCAAATAAATTTTTGCTTTCAGTTATGTGATTTGCACATCCACTATCGAGATATTATTTCCTTTTGATTCTGAGTAGAGTTCCTGCAAAATAGATGTATTACTTATTTCTAGGTACTCATGTATTATTGGATTTCTTTGAATTAGTCTAAGAATTTATTGACTCAGTTTTGGATCTTCAAGTCCATTTACTAGAATTTCTAGAGAGAAATATGTAGTTATAATATTTATAACTAGATTTTTCACAATAATAACAAGAAGTATAGTATTGATCAGTGGCTTTATAATAAGTATTGTAACTGTGATTATGTCTCCCAGTATGACTTGAGTTAGTTGACTTTTGAGATCTATCATAGCTATAGCACCTTCCATAATAGGTATTTGGACTATAATTTCTCCCTTTGATTGACTAACTTGAATTAGTTGACCTTTGAGATTCTTCACATTTATAATATCTATTACTATCAGTTGACTTAGTTAAGGTAATCAATTGATTTGACATGAAAATACTATGACTAGGAGATTTTTTAAAACTGTTAATCTTGATTTTCAAATCATCAAGTGCTTCTTGTAGGTAATCCTTTTCAATTTCACAAACTTCAAGTTTTAGCTCCTAATCTCTTCTTTCTCTTAATACAGTTCTTTTTTCATCATGAGCTTTATTTAAATTAGTTATGGCAAGGTCCAACAATTTTTGAAGTTTTAAGCATTTATTATAGGAGTTAGATCTTACCTATCTGGATTCTTTAATTTTTATGAAGCACCAGTATCCAATGTTGTCATTTTCTTGATTTGATTGTTCCTCATCACCCAATAGCTGAATGCCTTTTGATTTCCCTTGAAGGTTCCTCTTCTAGCTTCTGGATAATCATAAGCAATATGATTGTATCTACTACAATTATAACACTTACATTCATTCCTATTCTGATTAATATGTTGTTTTCCCTATGTGTAATTTTGTCTTTTCCTCATTTGATTATTGAATTTTTTGTAATTTTCAATAAATATTCTTGTGATGAGAGCAAGTTCATCTACATTCACGGCATCATCTTCTTCTTCATTTGTGGCTTTAAATGCCACAATTTTTTTCTCCTCTTATTGTTGGTCCTTTTTATTCATGTGAGCCTTTTCAAAGGCAATAAGATCTCCTCTGACTTCATCATAGATCATGTTATTAAAGTTCATTCTTGCAAGATACACAACCTTAGATAGCCACTGAAAAGGTAAATTTCTTAAAATCCTTGTAATCTAGTCTGCCATCAGATAAATTTTTGCTACAACTTTAAGTTATCCAACAATTTTACTAAATCTTGTAATTGTTTCCTCAATGGATTTTTAGTCTTTCATCTGGAAAAGTTCATAGTCCTAGACTAATGAATTTACAAGAGTTTGTTTAACCTTCTCAGTTTCATCATATGTTAATTTCAATTTATCTCACATTTCTTTGGCAGTCTCACAACAGGAGATCTTCTCATATTCTTCACCATTGATTGCATTATATAGGATATTTTTAGCTTTAGAGTTGATCTAAATGATCTCCATTTGTGTATTTGAATAGAGGCTCTCATATCGAGCGTTGGCTCAGTATCCCTGCCATCTCTGGACCTAGTCCTTACCATCTGCACAGAAAAAATAGAATACAAGTTTAGAACATTGGTAGTGCACAACCTGTATGATAAGAAATCATATTAGAGAAGTTCTTTTTTAATAACATCTTATATCCTCTTGAATATAGATATAGACGTTGATACATTGATTTGCGAGACTTTACTAGATATACTGCTCTTAGACTTATGAGATCGACGAACCTAGTGCTCTAATATCAATTTGTCACGACTCAAAAACAAGGTCATGATGTCACTCATTGCAACCCAACCTTGATAAGTAAGCCAATCACTCAAAAATAAAGATAAATGGAAAACAAAAATAAAATAAAGCAAGAAAAGACTTCTAGAATGAAGTTATACATACTAAATATAAATATGGAAGTCTAAACAAAATACAAAACCATCCAAATTATGTCTATAAAAATTAAAATAAAGACATAACAAATGATAAGATGAGGCCTAGACTCAACTCTAATAGACTTAGAGTATGTTAATACCTCGAATCACCAAATCCACACGTACGAACTCAGGCACCACATGTCGAACTTGTACTAGGATTTGCATAGAAAGGACACAATAGGAGTGAGTACGATCCACTTGTACTCAGTAGGTATCATAGGCCAACTGAGCAAAGTAGAAATAAGATAAGTAAAGAATACTATGAGCACACAACCTACAGGCAGAAAAACTACTAAATAGTAGCTCTCTCTCTCTCACACAAACACACATACATACATATATATATATGTATGTATGAATGATCAAAAAGGGAAAACATACATGAAAGTACAAATATGAGCTAAATATACGACAAGAAACACCAAAACAACCGCCAAACATATCAACAAAGACCTCAACTTGACACGATCTTTCACTTTGGCATCTTAAGTGGACGATATTTATTTCAAACACCTAACTAGTGTTGATGTAACTCATTTTGAAACTTTTTTGAGAATTAACAATGCAAATAAGGAGAGTGTATTACATTCTCTGATGATGTATATTACATGTGGCATTTTTAATTTTTAAAAAAATAATTAAGGTGATATTTTTTTTTTTTTTGTAAAAAAACTATTGAGAAATCTTTTAACACAACCCCCATCCCCTCTCCAAGCTATATTTTTTTTCACTGGTCAGCAACAATTTATCTTAAAGATTTAGCAAACTATATTTTATTTTTTCCACTGATTAGCAACTATTTTACTGAAAGAAAAGGAAACTATGATCTATTCACTGAATTGCAGAAACTATTTCAACCTACCTCTCTTTTCTAATTTTTTTGGATTTCATTATATTTTAATTCTTTTGTATTTGTTTCATGTGAAGTTTTTTTTCAGTTTTAAATTATGTATTTTTCTTTTCAAAATTGATATTGGGTCAAGTTAAAGACGGTGAAATCAGCGATGACATCGTGATTTTAGTGATGAATATTAAAATTGGGTGGTGACAAATTTGATGGCAATACCGAATTCAATTGTGGTGCATTCAAATTTTATAGGTGAATAGTAAGATTGATCATCGGATTTTTGTGGGCATTGTAAAATAGAGGTGTTGGGTATTTTAGATCTAGTTTAAAGTTTTATGAGACTGAGGATGACAAAGGGAAATGTAGTGGCTAACATGAATTTTGGTAGCAGAGTTTTCGGCGAGGTTTGCTGGCCGAACTCACTGATTGATAATGAAAGGATGATAAGAGTGTTAATTTGTGTTTTTGAAGGTTAAAAAATGGTGAGAAAAAATGAAGGGACAAGACTGCAGTGGTGTTCTATTAATAGTATGAGTAGTAAGTTAATTGGTCAAAATAAAAATTGTATAGTGAGTGAATATTAATGGAGAAAAAAAGGTGTTTCAATGGGGCTGGAAGAGTATTTAGTGATGAGATAAAAGATGGAGTAGGTGGAGGAATAAAGAGGAAAGAATAAGGGTAAAACAATTAGAAATTTATTAGAAAGAAGCTTTTCACGTGCCCAAATAAGTGTAGCACACGCAAGGTGCTATGCCAGCAAAAGGTACCAAAATGAGATATTGCAACACTAGTTTAGGTGTTTAAAATGAACAATGTCTAGTTTAGGTGCCAATATTAAAGTTCGGGCCAAGTTGAGTGTAACGACTTGAATTTTTGATGAATTATATGAATATGTGTTTCTGTATGAATTAAATATTTTATCCTTCCTCGTGATTACGTTGTGGTATTTTGGGATATGGGGATAATTGGCATGATTCCTAATGTATTTTGGTGTGATTTATGTGATATTGTGGTTTTGGGTGGCTTGCGAAGCCTTATAATTGACTTCAGTCAACATCTACTGATATGTGCTTTAAATGAAAAAATAGACTATGCTAATAGATCCAGAACGTTGATTTTAGGATGGTATCATGGTTGGTGTGATTTAATGACTTTTAAATCTCATTTCGACCTTCAATTTGGAAAGTTGTTATTTTGGGTATCGGGGATCAACTTTGTGAAAGCAATATTTTCTTTAAAAATTTGATATTTCCATTTAATTTGGAGTATCGAATTTGATAGGGTAGCATATTTATTTGTGTTCATGGAATTTTGGATGAATTTTGAGGGGTCCGCTTAGACTTGAACCTTATATATACCTATGTTTTATTTCCTTTTCCCTATTTTTGAGACTTAGAAATTAGGGTTTCACACTTTTGAGGAATTTCTTCCATTTCTAAGCTTGGTTAAGTTTCTAAACACCTATTTCAACTACTTTATGCTAATTTTGTCATCTATTTCTTATTTTAACATGGATTAAAGTTGAAAATTGAGGATTTTGACTCGGAATATTCAAAGTTGTATTTCTTTGATTTAAGCCCATTTTCACTTGGGTAAGTTTCTAATCTTCTTATTATTACTTTTCTATCGATTTCATCTTCAAAAAAGCTTCAATTCTTGATTTTTAAAATGAATTTTGGGGATTTTATCTAGTACATCTTGAAGTTAATTTTTATTCAATTTGTACCTCATTTTTAACTCGTTTTTGCTTGATTTTTTAGTTGTAGACTCCTAGAAATATGAGAAAAATATTTTTGAAATAAAATTTTGATTATGCCCTTTGTTTTAGAAAATCTATTTCACGGGTCCGTTTGACCCTGACTTGAAAATAGGCAATATGGGTATTGTTGGCTTTGTTTTTGTGCATAGATTCTATATTTCATATTTTAATTGATTCTGGATCCATTCATTGGGAGTAAGACTTTGGCTCGAAGGCTCGCAGACCTCTTTTCGACATTCGAGGTAAGTTATGACTTAACTTATTTCAGACTGAACTGGATAAGTAATATTGATACTAAATCATTTTAAGGGTGTGAGTAGAGATCTTGAAAATGGCTAATTTTATTGTATTATGCCCATTTTGGTGCATGTATGATTATGTATTTGGTGGTTATGGAATATTATTTGCTAGTGTTACCAAGTGGGGTCTTATATGACATTGTTGGCCTTGTATATGTGAAATTAATTATATATTGCTAACGAGAAAGCCTAATATGGAATTAATTGTCTATTGTGATGTATCATACTCTGTTGGCATGTGAATCATGTTGGATTTTATGAATGATTGGAAAATTAGGTAGGTATTTGGCTCACTTGGTTGGTATATTGATTGGATATGAAAACATTATATTGGTTGGTTGTGAGCATTTCATCCTCATAGCATACTCATTCATGAAACATTGGTACCACTATAAAAATACTGAAAACACTAGTTTTTTCTGACAGAAAATGTAATATCTTAAAAAATCCCTCCTCAAGGGATGTGTCATGGAGAAAATATGGATATGGATTATATACGGGTTGACGAACCCCCCGTAGGTCCTACATTGAAAAGCCTTAGCTCCGTAGGTATATACAAAGGTTGTGCGATAACCTCATCCATTACATCATCATCATCATCATCATCATTTTCATTGCACTTACCTTATTGTGTCTATGTTGTCATTGTATATCAGTCTTTGACTTGTTATCTAGCCATTTATTCTATCTCCTCTACTTGTACTTAATCTTCATGTATATATTTTCTCTTCTTTTCTCTACTTAGATATGATATAAATGTATACTTGTATTCCTTTCTAGTATGTTATTGTAATATATATGAGTATTATAGAACTGTTAGTGAAAGTGATGTGGACTATCATTATGGGATATTTTCCAATTGCAGATGATGTACCCTTAGTATGTACTTTTGTATGCTTTATTTTCTACTTTGCTCGATCGACCTATGATACCAATTGAGTACAAGTGGACCCTACTCACCCCTAATGTACCCTTTCGGTATAGATCCTACTTAGAGTGTTCCTCATAGTGGTTGATTCGGGCGCCTTCAAAGTTATTCAAAGTAGTGGTTAGATTTTATGTATCTGGTGTTCACATCAATCTTTTTATATTAGACTATGTCATTAATAGTATTCGGAGATAGACTTGTACATGTTGGATTTGCTATGTATTTAATTCATGGATTGAACTAGTAGTTCTTACACCATGACTCCTAGTTTTGGGAGTTATGGCATTATTGGTTATGTTCCTTTCTATTTTTTTTATATGTATATGTTTTTGCTTTATTTTAAAAGACTTCTATTTTTTTTATATGTATATGTTTTTGCTTTATTTTAAAAGACTTGCCTTGGGATTATTATTGTCTTTTACCCTTATATATCAGTTTGGGTGATAGGCTTACTTGTCAAGGTTTGTTGTGATAAGTGCTATCATGGACCTTGATTTTTGGGTCCTGACAAATTGGTATTAGAGCAACCAAGTTTATTGGTCTCAACAGTGTAAGAACATGATTTCTAATAGAGTTCCCTAAATTAATACGTAGACGTCTGTATCTATCTACATGAGGCAACAAATATTTTTAGGAAATTTCCCTTACTTTGTTTCTTATCGTACAGATTTATTTCATACCTTGTGTTCTAAGCCATATTTTACTCTTTTCTATGCCAATATTGATGACTAAATCTCATGAGGTTAGAGATACAAAGCCTTCATTCGAGGAGAGAGCCCAGAAAGGTGAGTTGTAAGTTGCTAATGGACTCGAGGTAGTGGATGGACACATGGATCTATCCCGTATAAGAGTAGTGCTCAGGGACTCTCCCTTGAACCTTGTGTTGAGTATGTTGAAGGTTTGGTTTCTACTTTAGTTCTACCGAGTTCTTCTACCCAGTCTTTGATTGATTGTTGATTCACTTGTTGACCCATTTGGAGGGTGCTCTTTTGAGTGTGCCTGGTGTTCCCCCAACTCTGAGTATTGTACCCCATCTATGCCAGAGTTTTTTTATGGTGTTCCTCTAGCTATGAGTGTTGATCCTCTAGTTGTACCTACTTTTGCTTTTAGTACTCTACAGACTTCGAGTGTTATTTCTTCTTTAGCACATGCATTCGAGTATGGTATTTTGAGTTTAGGAGTTCATCATTTATCTACATTTCCCCCTCAGATGGGATCTCAACCTTCCATATTTATCATGTCTCCTCTTGTTGTGAGTATAATTATGTCTTCTGAGAATCAAAAGAGGTTTGAGAGATTCACTCATTTGGGTCCCTCTAAGTTCAGTGGTGCTATAGGCGATGATTCCTATGAGTTCTTGATTGACTATCATAAGAAGTTGCATAATTTAGGTTCGCTTGAGTTATATGGTGCCACATATACTACTTATCAGTTGAAAGATACTACTAGAGATTGGTGGAGTTCACTTGTTAGTTGCAAGTTTCTCAATTTTCTTGGGATGATTTAGGATTAGTTTGTTGAGGCCTTTATAGAGAGATTCATGACTTATAGCCTAAGGGATTAGATGAGAGATGAATTTAATTACCTGGAGCAAGGCTCCATGACTGTTGCAGAGTATGAGGCACACTTTCTTATGTTATCCAGACATTCCTATGCTAGCATATCCACCAGGTTTGAGAAGATTCAGAAGTTTATAAAGGGGTTGGATGTGTCTCTTCAGTTATCTACATATTAGATGGTTGTATTTGGAGCATCTTTTTAGAGTATTATAGATCATGCTAACAATTATAGCAACTACTGCACACATTGATTTTGCACCTTCTAACATCTAGACTGAGGGTATTCTTAGACCATCTCAGGAAGGCACTAAAAAGGTGCATTATTTTAGTGAGTTTAGAGGTCACACTTCTCGATGTAGGGATTTTAGAGATTACTATGGATATTATGGTAGACTAGTGAAGAAAGCCTTATAGAGTTCAGGTAGTGGGTTTTCTGGTTTAGTAGTTCAAAGTGGCCATTCTGGTCCAGCCATACCTCCTTCTATTAAGTTGAGTCATAGAGCTTTCTATTTATGTGATGAGACTAGCCATTTGATCAAGGACTATCCCCATCATGTGTTCAAAGCTACTCTTATTTCAATTATGAGAGATAGAAGTTCTACTAGAGGTGCATGAAGAAAAGGTAGTGGTGCCCACAGTGGTAGTTGTTGGTCTACTCAGGCAGTTGGTGATCGTGGTCAGTGGTATGTTATACCTTGGGCCCAACTGAGTTAAAAGAATTGAAGGATCAATTACAGGAGTTGTTGGATAAGGTATTTATCTAACCTAGTGTATCACCTTGGGGTGCCCCTATCTTGTTTGTGGAGAAGAAGAATGGGTCTATGTGTATGTGTATTGATTATCGGTAATTAAACAAGGTGACAATTAAGAATAAGTATCATCTTCCTCATATTGATGATTTGTTTGACCAGCTTCATGGTGCTTCGGTATTTTTGAAGATTAATTTGAGGTTCGAGTATCATCAGTTGAGAATTAGAGCTTTGAATATTCCAAAGATAGCTTTTTAGACTCGGTGTGGTCATTATGAGTTCTTGGTCATGTCTTTTAGGTTGACCAATACCCCAGCTATGTTCATGGAGTTGATAAATTTAGTATTTTAACAGTATGTCAACTATTTTGTTATTGTATTTATAAATGATATCTTGGTTTATTCCAAGAGCGAGGCCGATCATAAGGAGAATCTAAAGATTGTGCTTCAGAGGTTGATGGATAAGAAGTTGTATGCTAAGTTCTCTAAGTATGAGTTTTGGTTGGAGTCAGTCTCTTTCTTTGGTAATGTGGTAACTAAGGAGGTATTATGTGTGATCTATCTAAGGTTGAGCGGTTCGTGATTGGGCTAGACCTACTTCATTCATTGAGATTAAGAGTTTTATTGGCTTGGCAGGTTATTATCGATACTTTGTTGAGGGTTTCTCATTATCATAGTTTCGTTGACCAAGTTGACTCAAAAGAAGAATTTCTTTCAATGTTCTGATGTTTGTAAGGTAAGCTTTCGAAAGCTCAAGGATTTCTTGACTTCAGCTCCTATCTTGACCTTACCTAAGGAAGGTGTAGGTTTTACCATCTTTTGTAATACTTTCGGTATTGGGTTAGGTGTTGTGTTAATGTAGGAGGGTAAGGTGATCTCATATGCTTCTCATCAGTTGAAACCCCATGAGAGGAATTATCCTACCCATGATTTGGAGCTGTGCTCAGTGTTTTTTCTTTGAATTTATGGAGGCACTACTTATATAGAATCCATTGTGAGGTTTTCTCAGATCATCATAGCCTTCAATATTTCTTTACCCAGCAAGATCTTAATATGAGGCAGCACCGTTGGTTTGAGTTGTTTAAGGGTTATGACTTGACTATCCTCTATCATCCAGACAAGGCTAATGTAGTTGCAGAAGCCTTAAGCCGAAAGTCGACTAACAAGGGTAGATTATCATATCTTTTGATCTAGAAGAGGCCTTTATCCTTAGAGGTTCAAAATTTAGCTAACCAGATGGTTAGGCTTGATATTTTGATACCTGGGCGTGTTTTGGCATTTCTGAAGGCTAGGTCTTCTTTAATGAAGGAGATTCGAGCTCATCAGTTTGATATTGTTGGATTGAGATTGATTTGGGATGATATATTAAGTGGTGAGGCTAAGGAAGCCTCACTTGATTCAGATGGTGTCTTGAGGATTGGAGGTCGAGTTTGTGTACCGAGAGTAGGTGATTGGATTAGATTGATTTTAGAGGAGGCCTATTGTTCCAGGTATTTTATCTATCCGAGAGTGACTAAAATGTATTATGACTTGAGATAACATTACTGGTGAGGTAGTATGAAGATAGATGTAGTGGATTTTCTACCTCGTTGCCTATGTTGCCAGCAGGTGAAGGCTGAGCATATGAGATCGGACGATTTACTTCAAAGGTTACCCATTTTTTAGTGGAAGTGAGAACGGATTTCTATGGATTTCTCAACTAGATTGCCTCGTAATTCTCATGGTTTTGATAGTATTTGGGTCATCGTGGATTGATTGACCAGGTCTGCTTATTTCATTTCGATTCAGGTCTCTTTTAGAGTCAAAAGGTTGGCCCGTATATACATTATGAGATTATGTATCTTGATGGTGTGTCAGTGTCTATTATCTCAGATTAAGGTTCAGTATTCACATCTCACTTTTGGAAGAATTTTTTTAGGAGGAGTTTGGTGCTCAGGTCAATCTTAGTACAACATTTCACCCTCAGATCGACGGTCAGTCATAGCGAACTATTCAGGTTTTGGAGGATATGCTCCGCACTTATGTGATAAAATTTGGTAGTTAGTGGCTGCAACAACTAGCCTTGGTGGATTTTTCTTATAATAACAGCTATTGTTCCAGTATTAATATGTCTCCTTTTAAGGCTTTATATGGTAGGCATTTTCGTTTTTCAGTCGGTTGGTTCAAGGTTTATAAGAAGAGACCTCGAGGTACAGACTTGATTCGTCAGTCTTTGGATAGGGTTCAAATTATTTAGGATAGACTTCGAGCAATTTAGAATAGTCAGAAGTGTTATGTAGACCGTAGACTTTGTTCCTTGATATTTGGTGTTGGTGATCATGTTTTCCTTTGAGTTTCACTCATGAAGGGTGTGATGAGATATGAAAGGAGGGGAGAGATTAGACCCTGGTATATTGGGCCATTTGAGATTCTTTAGACTATTGGTGATATGGCTTCGCCCCTCAGATTTAGCAAATGCTCATCTAGTTTTTCATGTTTCTATGCTTCGCTGTTATATTTCGGATGAGTCTCGTATCATTCGTTAGGAGTCGGTTTAGTTAGATAAGAGGTTGTCTTTTGTTGAGTATCCTACCTCCATCTTGGATAGAGATATTAGACGATTGCTTTCTAGAGTTATTCCTATGGTTAAGGTTCAGTGGAGATATAGACCTGTAGATAAGGCTACTTGGAGGTCGAGTCTGATATGCGTAGTCCTTATCTCTAGCTTTTCATGGTTTCAGGCATTTCTCTTTCCTTTGGTTCGAGGACGAACTAAATATTTAGTAGTGGATGATGTAACGACTTAAATTTTTGATGAATTATATGAAATATGTGTTCTATATGAATTGGCAATCTTATCCCTTCTCGTGGTTGCATTGTGGTATTTCTGGGATATGAAAATAATTCACTAGATTTCTGATGTATTTTGGTGTGATTTATGTGATATTGTGGTTTTTGGTGGCTTGCGAAGCCTTATAGTTGACTTTAGTCAACATATTTTGATATGTGTGCTAGATGGGAAAACAAACTATGCCAGCAGATTCTGAACATCAATTTTATGGTGGTAACATGGTTGGTGTGGTTTTGTGCCTTTTAAATCTCATTTTGACCCTCGATTCAAAAAGTTGTGATTTTGAATTTTGAGGGTCAACTTTGTGTAAATGATATTTTTTCAAAAAATTGATATTTTCGTTGAGTCTAAAGCATCTAATTTGATAAGTTGGCATATTTCGTTTGCGTTCACAGGATTTTCGATGAATTTCGAGGGGTCTGCGGATACTTGAACCCTATATATACCCATGTTACGCCCTTTTTTTCTCATTTTTGAGACTTGGAGCTTAGAGTTACACACTTTTTAGCAATTTCTTCCATTTGTAAGCTTGGGTAAGCTTCTAAACACCTATTTCAACTACTTAACTCCAATTTTATCATCTATTTCTTGTTTTAACGTGGGTTAAAGTAAAAATTAGGGATTTTGGCCTAGAAGACTCAAAATTGTATTTCTTCGATTTAACTGTGATTCAAACCATTTTCAATTAGTTAAGTATTTAATCGTATTATTATTATTTTTCTACCAATTTCATCTTTAAAACAACTTTAATTCTTGATTTTTAAAATGAATTTCGGGGGTTTTACCCGGTAAAGCTTGAAATTAATTTTTCTTCATTTTGGACCTCACTTTTGACTTATTTTCACTAGGATTTTCAGCTGCAGACTCCTAAAAATATGGAGAACAGGTTTTTGAAATAAAATTATGATTTTTCTTCTTTTTGGAAAATCTATTTCGAGGGTCTGTTTGACCCCGACTTAAAAAATAGGCAATATGGATATCATTGACTTTGTTTTGATGTATAGATTCTATATTCTTATATTTTAGTTAATTTCGGATCCGTTCATGAGGAGTAAGGCTTTGGATTGAAGGCTTGCAGATCACTTTTCGACATTCGAGGTAGGTTATGGCTAAACTTATTTCAAATTGGGTTGGGTAGTTAATGTCGATACAAAATCATATTAAGGGTGAGAGAACTAATTATGAAAATGGCTATGTTTATTATGTTTTGCCTGTATGGGGGCCTATATGTTGATGTATTTGGTGGCTTTGGAACATTATTTGCTATGTGTGACCGTGTGGGGCTTATATGATATTGTTGGCCTTGTATATATGATATTGATTATATGTTGCTAATGACAAAGCCCAATGCAGTATCAATTGTATATTGTGATGTATTCATACTTTGTTGGCATGTGAATCGTATTCGATTTCATGGATGGTTGGAAAATTAAGTGGATATTTGGCTCACTTGGTTGGTATATTGGTTGGACATGAAAACACTCTTGTTAGTTGGTTGTGAGTATTTCATCCTCATATCATACTCATTCATGAAATATTGGTACCACTGAGGAAATACTGAAAACACTGATAATACTGTCTTTTTGTTACAAAAAATATGACATCTTAAAAAAACCCTCTCCGAGGGATGTGTCAGGAATAATATATGGATATGGATTGTATACGGGTTGACTAACTCTCCATGGATCCTACGTTGGAATGATTTAGCTCCATAAGTGCATACGGAGAAAGTGTGACCTCGTGCATTACATCATCATCATCATCATCATTTTTATTTCACATACCTTATTGTGCTTATGTTGTGATTGTATATCTGTCTTTGACTTGTTATCTATCCATTTGTTATATCTGCCTCTATTTGTATTTGATGTTCATGAATATGTTTGCTCTTCTTTTCTCTACTTGGATATGATATAAATGTATACTTGTATTCCTTTCTTGAATGTTGTTGTAATATATGTGAGTATTATAGAACTTTTAGTAGAAGCAGTGTGGGCTATCATTGTGCGACATTTCTGATTGCAGGTGATGTGCCCTTAGTGTGTACTTTTGTATTCTTTATTTATACTTTGCTTGGTCGGCCTATGAAATTTATTAAGTACAAGTGGACCGTACTCACCCCTGCTATACCCTTTTGGTGCAGATCCTATTTCGAGTGTGCCTCATAGTGGTTGATTCGGGTGCCTTCGAAGTTATTCAAGGTAGCGGTTGGAGTTCATGCATCTAGAGTTTACTTCTATCTTTCTATATTAGACTATGTCTTTACTAGTATTCGGAGGTAGAGTTGTTCTTGTTGGATTTCTTATGTATTTGATCCATGGACTGTATTAGTAGTTTTTACACTGTGACATTAGGTTTTGAGAGTTATGGCATTATTGGTTATGTTTCTTTTCATTTTTATTATATGTATATGGTTTGACTTCATTTTAGAAGCCCTGCCTTGGGGTTATTATTGTCTTTTCCCCTTGTGTATCAAGTTGGGTGATAGGTTTACTTGTCAAGGTTCGCCGCAACCAGTGCCATCATGATCCTTGATTTTTAGGTCGTGACATTGAGGTGCATGTCGATATATTTGACCTTAAAACAATGTATGATGGGCGAATGCAATGAATGCTGAAGTGAATAGTTGGAAGTCATCGAATGAATGACTTTCTGTATACACCTATCGAGCCTCAATTCTTTCAAAATAGGACCCATTGGGCATTCGTAATTACAATCTCAAAATCCATCAATATTAGTCTCATATCCCAATCTACCCGACTAGCACATCCTTCAGTTTAGGCATTTTTAAAAGTGTCTCATTTTCTTTCAAAAATCAATGTTCCTCAATGATACCAATATCTCCTGAATATGTATATATGCAATGAGGATATAATGCTCACAATCAAACAGTATAAAGATATCCAATCCATTCAACACGTGTACAAGTGGCTCAGAAGTCAACTCGATATGTCAATAATTTATGAAATCAATTTTGGGTGGGTACCAATAAAATAAACATGTATATAAGACATCATTAATATCATATCAACCCATAACTAGGACATTTCTATCATGATAAAGGCAAATAGTACTTAATAAGGTCTATATATCTATTCGAGCCCCGCACGGGCATCACGCTAAGAAATAAGGCAATGAAATGTACAAATAAAGCCAATAATATTAAATAAAGCCCTAGCATGAGCAACACGTAGTATATAATATCATAAGCTAGCCACAACAGAAAGTAAGCCCTCACATGGGCATCACATAATATATCATAGCTGAAATCACACTCCATAGTTATTTTCCCAACCCATAGCATGCTTTACTTATTCATTAACTACCCAATCCAGTCAAAAGAAAGTTGAACCATAACCTACCTCAAAAAGACAAAATCCTAGACTAAATTCCTTTAATAAAGAGCCTTACCCGTCCGAACGACCTCAGAATCAACTACAATATTTAAATATACCATCTACATATTAAAAGAAAGCTAATAATGCCTATATTTGAATAGGTCTCAAACAGATTCAATAAATAAGTTTGAAAATGAATGAGGTGAAATAGAAATTTTATATGAGAAATACATCGCCCAAGGTTAGAAGAGTCTATAGTAGAAACCCATGAAAAATAGATTAAAACGAGGTGCAAAATGAAGAAAAATCATTTCTAAGCTTTATCGGTAAAATCCTTAAATCTCGATTAAAAGGTGTTTTAGGAGATTTAATCAATGAAAAATAATAGGGATATAAGTTTAGTGGTTACCCACATGAAACATGATGAAGAAATCCCCCAAAATCATCTTTCTTGAAGTTTAGAGGTCCATAAATCGAAGAAATTTGCAAAATGGGGTATTTATACTTTTTTTTGTGAACAGTACTTCATGAATACGATCAACTCTTCGCATTCGCTAGGGTCAACATTGAGAAGGAAACTTGAATAGACTTCACATTCGTGGCCAAAGTCTTCGTGTTTGTGAAGGCCAATAATTAAGCGTTTGCGGAGACAACTCGAGCCATCTCGGACCCCATTTATTCTTCGCAATCGCGGCAACCCTTGTGATCATGATTAAGAAAATCGCCTTTCTCCTCACTCGCAAAGAAGGAGGTGACCTACACCAGATATTAGAAAAAATGTTGATTTGCATAATTTTGAAAACCTCTGAACAGATCCTCGAAATTCATTCAAGATCCGACAGAAGTAAATCATATGTGATACCTGGCTATTTTCGACGTTTCAGACTCAATGATGATGTTCAGACTTTTGAAATAAGATCTTTTTTAATAAATTAACCTCCAAGACCTTCTTTAAAGAAATTTCAAACAAAGGATTAAATACAAAATAAAGATTCTTAATCCAAATCAACCTCGCTACTATCCCAGATTCGATATTTCAAAAAATTATTTCGCCATTTTTATTTAATTACACATTGTAAATCTAGGCGACAAGAATATAATGAAACTGTCCAAATCGTCATCTGCCACTCAGAAAAAATGTTGACCGAAATCAACTATAAGACTTTTAAAGCCTCTAAAATCACAAGATCTCCCAAAACATTTTTTATCACATTGAAAACTGTGTCGACCTTTCACACACTCCAAAATCAACATGTAGCAACTACAGAGAAGGACAAAATGGTCAAATCACATCAAAAATAAAATTTCAAATCAGGTCATTTTAGGTTGGTTAAAATTTTATTTAAATTAATAAATAATTATCATATGTTTACTTAAAATAACGTCAGAGCCAAATTTGATAAGCCTTTTAGGCCAAGCTTTAAAAATTAGCTTATTTTGAGAAGTATTTTTTTCAAAAGTATTTTTTAAAAAAATACTTTTGGTGAGAAATAGTTTGTGTTTAGCCAATAAATTTAAACGAGCACTTTTGAGCAACAATTAGTAAATGGCCAAGTTTTAAAAAGTACTTTTAAGTATAGTTTTCTCAAAAGTGCTTTTTAAAAAGTGTTTTTTTTGGGAGAAACTACTTTTTTTACCTTATAAAAAATTATTTCTTGTACTTCCCAGAAGAATTTATTTTCTCCCAAAAATTTAGTGAAACACCTCAATTTTTTAAAATAAACACTTTTGAAAAAAAAAAAATACATTTTTGAGAAAAAGTAAATTTGACCAAATGGGTACAAGTATTGTGAATCAACCAGATTTTGTAGGGGCCTATGCATTAAAAGTGGTGGGGTTGATTACGAGTCTAGCACTAGAAAGTGGAGAGGCTGATTTGTATTTGAGATTCAGACTCAATTATCAATTAAGTAAATAATACTTGAGTTTGATTGAAATGGTTATGCAATTTATGTAGAAGTTTTGGTTTTCTATTATCTCTCATCTCCCATTAGTGTTCTAGTATCTCATCCCATTTTGGTTACGTTCGTACTCTATTATTCTCTCCTTAATTAGTATTGATATTATTATTCGAATTCTTAGTTGTACTTTAAGTTCAGTAAATATAAATACATTGTGTGTTTGTTTTAGAAAATTCGTTTGTTACAGAAAGGATGACATATTTATGTGAAGGAGAAGATTGTGATCAACTTTCCATGAAAGGTACAGCCAATGACATGTTTAAGGAGTTGTCGTTTGCGCTACTATAGCATGTTCATTCGCTTTAATAATTTGCTTCCTTCTAAATATGTTCAAGTATTTTGTAGCCTTTTTTGCAAGAACAAATTCTTATCACTTACTACTTATATCTATTTTAAATAATAGAGAAATAATTTCTTATGATCACTTATTAATTGAGTGAAAAAAATATTTGGTCAATATTTATTCATAAAAATAAAAATCTCTTATAAAATAAATATAAAACTAAAAAATAATTATGAAATATTACAAAATAAAATCTCCCAAAAAATATTTGCAATTACTTGAACAAATAATTAATTTTTTTTCCTTTTATTGCAATTCAATAAATCAGCGATCGGCAGGATAGATGAACTGTTAATTAATGTTATGGATTTCTTTTTGCTCTGATTTTATATATTTATTAAAAATTTGATAAAATAAGTATAAATATTAGTTTTTGAATTCAATAAAATAAATGAGTCGTAAAAAGAATTACAAACTTAAAATCATAAAATTTAAATTTTGAATCAACCTTTGTTCGTGCGTGCAATTTGTCTATGTTCTTGGGACTCATGCAATTAACATTATTCTAATGAAAATAAAATGATGATAATTTTTGGTATCTATTGATCTATCCATTCCTTTTTACTTGTTTAGTTTGCATTTAGTACTCCTCCGAAAGAATTATTTAAGTATTTATACTTTATTAAATTATCCTTGTTAGTATTTAAAAATCGAAATTTAACTGCTAGCTCCAATTAATTTGAGATTAATGCGTCTCTAGGCTTCTGTCTCACTCATATGTTCCGACACTAAGTACAAAATTTATTGATTGAGTCTTATATTCGAAGGATGATCTTTACTTATCCATTTTTCTATTTTGAGATGTCTAATAATACTTGTTAAGTTTATTAAATTAATGAATAATTTTTACCCATTTTACTCTTAACGTTAAATATGATTCATTATCTAATACATTTTTCAAAGCATTAAATTTATTATATTTAAAATATAATATGTGGTAAAATTACCTCTATTATTTACTGCTTTTAATTCTTGTGTCAATAGAATATTAGACAAGTAAAGATAGAGAGAAAATAATTAACATCTTTGGTTGATTTGTTCCCAAAGCATCATTAAAGTTATAGATAGGCTATGATTTGTCTTGAGATCTCCATTAATTTTATCCATATTTAATTAGCTGGACAAGAAAACGATGGGCTGAAACAAATCATGATGGGATGTGGAATTGTTAATACTAATACTCCATTCATTTCTAAATAAGTACTTCCTTCGTTTAAAAAAGGGATGATCTACGTTTTTTTTTAATCCGTTAAAAATAGAATAACCTTTTTTCTTTTTTTGGCAATACTTTAGTTTCAACTTTCTACATGACATTTTAGAACCACAAGATTAAAGAGTATTTTGATACATTTGATACAACTTTAATTTAAGGCCATAAAATTCAAAAATCTTCTTTATTTTATTAAACTTTATGTTAAGTCAAAGTAGGTCATTCTTTTTTAAATAGAGAAAGTATTTTATTTTTTTTGATTCAGACATACTATTTAATAAATTATCTACTTCTAGAAAACTACATGTATTTTTACTAACTTATCTTTGATTAAAATTTATATTTTTTTAAATGGACATTGATTACTATATTTAAAACTCAAGTACATATGAGATAGATTATAATCAAAATATCCTTAAAGGTTTAAACATATACTTATTTAGAAATAAAATCACAACCTAAAAGGAGTACTTATAAAAGAATGAAGTGAGTAATGTGCATGGTGTGTGTATATATAGTAACCCCCCTCCCCCCCTGCTTTGGTTTTTTTTTCTTTTTTATGCTTTAATTTTCTCATTTGGTGTACAGTACCCGTATTGGAGATCGACTAAATGTGAATTCGTGTTGGAAAGTCCCACATTGGAAAATAAAACACTACCTAACAAAGATGATCCTGTACCTAGGGAAACTCGAACCCGAGACCTCTGGTTAAGGATGAAGGAGTAGTTACCACTCCATAACTCTTGTTGGTTATAGTACTCCCATTGTCTCTATTTATTTGATACTGTTTGACTTGACACGAAATTGATGAAAAAAGAAAAACTTTTCAAATTGTCAAAAACTAATTTTAGATATCTGTGTGATTGCAAATCATTTCATTAAGGACAAAAAGAGAATTTTAATATTAGATTATTACTAATTATACAAAGTGATAGAGGAAAAACTGTGAAAACCGGGTTAACTACGAAAGCAAAGAGATAATGATAGATAGAATAAAAACTAGACACAAGAAGTTAACGAATTAAGAACAATAAAGTATTTCAAACCCTTGAACTCCTAATTACATTAATCAACTAATACTTAATCCCTACGATGACCAAGAGAACATTTGAAACGCCCTCTAAACCATTGTTTATAATCAATGTATTCAACAATAGCTTACCAAAAACTATCAATGGAGTAAGGTTCATTCAATATTCATAGATAAATAAGGTAGAAACAGAGAATTACTACTATTTATAGCCATGAGACATTTATTACATAATTGGGCGCAAAAGTGATCATTTTCAACAAATTGGGCATTTGCCCATATAGGTGGGGCACCTGTTGGTGCATGCCAGGGCGTAGGTGCCAGTACAAGTAGCCAACACATGTAAGGTCGCAGGTGGTTCAAAACCTTCTTTTAGCTCCTCTTGACTTAGCAATGACCTCTCTAATGTCTCTTGGTCCTTTTTGGATGTAATCACCAACATATAACACCCCTTTGATGGCAATAAGACATCATCAAGTACCTCTCACTTCATGAATATTCCTTGGAGCTCTCGTGCTTGGATTTTAGAGAATGGTCTGGTCTTGGCGATACTTAGATTACATCATCCTCTCATTCTTAAAGAGAATTTGACCCCAAATATGCAAAATCATCATTCCCAAGCACTTCAAATGAGGAAAGATCACACACATTGAAGGTTTTATTCACTTGATATTTATCACAACTCGAACCGGGGCCTAGAAATAATGGGAAATCCAAAGGGGTGCACTAAGGCGCAACGGCTTTCGCGCAACTGCTACACCCTTGCTTCTTGCCTCAACTAGGAATGAGGAACTGTCCCCGTTACCTAACCCAACCACTAAACGTATACCTTGAGTCGGCTGAATTTCAAACATATAACAACATAGCGTGTTTATCCATGTGGTGACTTTGGGATAAGTCTATAACCGAGACCAACCCAATCAAGTCTAACCACCCAATAACCAACCAAACCAATACGGACACCATAAACCAAAACCATTTATAATAAGCTAATGTATGTATACACTATAATCAGTCCATACCATAACTAAGTCCATAATTGTCCATACAAAGTCACTAAACCAACCAAAAGTACCTAGTTAGTTCATACCCCCGACCATAGCCAAAACCAAAGTCTATGAAAGACAAGAAATATGTAATGTGAAACATGACATAAAATAGATGTCTTTCAAACTATGGAAGATCACCACTTCAATCCAATATCGACTGTACCCGAATCCGATCACTAATCAAGAGGAGTAAAATGACCAGTTCCAGCATAGCGTAGGTATATAGCCACCAGTAGATGGGTTAGTGGGTGAACACTAGTATGTACTCAGGATAAGGATAAAATAATGCCAACCAATGAAAAATAAGTAAAACCAACCAATACACATAACCAAGCATATATATATATATAACCATTACATGGCTTTGCTTCACATCCTGTCATTATTGCCCAATTAAAACCTATTCTGAATAACCAACCAATCTATTTACAATTTTATTAACCAAGTCCAATATTAGTGGTATTTTCATACACCCCATTACATACAAGTAATATCCATAGTCAAACCATTTAGGTTAAGGGGAATTTCAAGTGCCCTTCCATATACCATATTAAACCTCTTGGGGGACTTCCATGTTCCCCACAAACATAACTATTTAGAATTTTACCTTTCCAATTCATTTCAATTAATGCATTCATTTGAGGGATTTCCATATATCCCACAAGGTTTTCAAAATAGACCAACCATGACCTCTAAAACCTTTACCTTTTAAATCATTCCAAACCATTTTTAGACCATGCCAAGATTTTAAAGCATTTATATCATTTGAACCATTTAAACCATGCAAAACCATCCTAAACCATTTAGAGTTCCATTACTAAACCAAACCATGGAAGAGTTTAAATGAAAGTTCAACAATAGAGTAAAAATATTCTTTGAGGCATTTTATCAAACATATTGAGGGCATATCTTTACCAAGACTAAAACCAATGCATGAACCACCATAATTAGGGTTACTCTAGACCCCTTTTGTTGAACCATAACCAACCAATAAATACATATGCAAATCATTACCAAAAATATGTAAAAACGTTGTTTAAACCAATAATCATATGTATCAAGACCCTCAATAATATTTCCAAATACATCATTTATGATTTATAAACCAACATTTAAAACACAATACATAAGCCTTTATGTTGAAATAACAATGAAGGAAGGAGTACATGTCTTATACAATAAGATTCCAAAGAGAAACATGACTATTGATCCCCTTTAAAGAACATATGAGAAACCCTAGCCCCCAATCTTCCAAGAGTGAGTTTAAGAGAGTATTTGATGTGTTCTGATCCTTTAATAAGTGTTATGAAAGGCCATATAGTGTTATATAACATGATAACACAAGGGTTTAGGAGGAGAAATGTCCAAACTACCCTTGACTTAATAATTAAAACAAGCCACGCCTAGGGGTACGACCCCCCCTTATCATTTGTATCCTAGGGTACGAGTGGTACCCCAACTCGTACCCAAGACCTTAACTACTAGTTTTTATATGACTCACAGCTCCCCACTCGTACCTAATGGTTACGAATGACACCCAAATCATACCCACCACTCATATTTTGGACAAATTCCATAAGACAACCCAAACATGCACCATATGAATTGTCTTGCACAACTCGTATGTTTCTATTCGACTCTTACCCTTATGAGTCATATCTTAGGCAGTAGATAAGCCTTTCATATTGCCTAGGGTATGAGTGAACTCTCAAGACAGCCCCTAACTCATATCCAATAGGTACGAGTGGTACCCTTGAGTCGTACAAAGCCTGGTGAGTCCAAAACTTAAGAAATTTTGCAAGGGTCTAAGACTTGGGATGTTTATGTCTCCCTCACTAGGATCATTCATGCTCGACTAATGGTTAAGGGTAAGAACAAGCACAAGGTAACATATTAATACACATCAAACTTTCCCCCAACCAAAGTATTAGACAAAAACACAAACGAAGATGAGAAGATCATTACGTATTCCAAGCACGATTTACACCCCAACACCTTCTTTCTGACCTCTAACTATGTTACAAAACAAAGATGCAAGAGGAACCATTCCTCACCTTTAACCAAGTTAGAAAACAAGGATATGTTGAAGAACACACACCTTGCACATGAATTTTTCTGGTACAAAAAACCAACGTGGATCCTTCGACTCCATGTCCACATCTACATCCCAAATGACTTTCTTGGACTTTAAGTTACCCCATGGAACCTTTACCAAAGCCATACCTTTCGTTCGCAATAGGTGAAATTACTGATCCAATATCCTCATCGGGACCTCCCCAAAAGAACAAGGAATTTGAGATATTAATACCACCTGAAGGAACCTAACCAACCAAGCACCATCCACACCCCCAAAAAACATATATTACCGGATGAATGAACTCATGCTAGAGAGAAAGTCTTAACTGATTTAGAATTTACCGAGACACCTCACTACGAAAACTTGAGTCTAACTATTCACCACTACTTCCATGTTCAAGCCTATCTAAAGTTAAGAAGAGTTAACTTAGGCCACGAGGATTTACTTCTTACATTTATCAAGAAACACTAGTCTACTTTCATCACCTTTATAATATGGAAAGTACTAGTAAAGAAAATGAGCGAACCCATATCCAACCATTTATAACCAAAATCCGCAACCTATGATTACACACCAAAATCATGCAACAATGAAACCATGAAACATTCATAAAAACTATGCCTTACCAAACCCAACACAACTATGGGCAAATTTACCAACCACAACAATTTAAGCCTACCGCTTACATACCCGCGGTATGATTTATCCATCAAAAGATCTAACACCATTTAATATTTCACAACAGATTTTCACCACCTATTCCTTTCCTAACTGCAACAACCTTACCTCACCTTTAAACCTTAACTCTAGTAGCCACCCTAGACTCTCCCCTATTTAGGGACTTCTATATTCCCCTTTATAAAATGTCACCATTCTCTCCAATCCACTACCATCCTAACATAAGAAGAGTCATTAAGGAACCAAAGTACAAGAATTATTCATTCCTCCCAAGGTAAGAAAAAGAGCCTTGAAATAAGACACAACAACATAGGAACAAAGTTCTTCATAACAACCACTTGGACTAAAATGAAGAACCATCCCAACAAAACCATACCACAAAAGGAGTCCTTAGAAATGGACACCGAAAGAAACACAACCACTTATACAATAAATAATACAATGTAGAGTGAAGACTCATATCCAGGGAATCGGGAAAATGCAAGATGTGAACCTTAAGCATAAGTGCTATAAGAATGCCCACAATGTTTATAAAAATTAGTAAAACATGAACAATGCATCATAATCCATGGAAAATCAATTGAATGAGTAATCATGTCAAAATCCTCAGTTATATGAAAGTCCATATTCTAAACCATGAATTTAGAAATCAAAATGCCCACAACAAAGTACAAACATAGGGACAAAATATGTGCAAGCCCCATGATCTAACATGTCGAATGACTAGATTCCCAGTTCCTCGGTTCAACCTGAACTTTCTGGCCCAAGTCACAACCTTTCCAATTGTAATCCCTAAGTCTTCAACCTTATCCAACCTACCTATTTACCTTCATAATTCCCACATTGCTATCCCCGAGCTAA
This sequence comes from Capsicum annuum, assembly GCF_002878395.1. Taxonomy (NCBI): domain Eukaryota; kingdom Viridiplantae; phylum Streptophyta; class Magnoliopsida; order Solanales; family Solanaceae; genus Capsicum; species Capsicum annuum. The sequence continues at coordinate 209,576,082 of NC_061121.1, forward strand.
TATACTCCATTTTATTTAAATCAACATCTAAGATCCACACTTAGTGTCCATTAACCACCATGCACTACTAGTAAAGTACCCCATATAAAATGGAATACACCTATAAGGTCCTCCCCTACTAGAAGGACATCCTAAATTCTTTAATCACCCACCGACAACCTACCCATTTTTAGGGAACCATTCCCCTTTATGCATGCAAGAATGAAGACACTCCGCAAAAAATACTAAGACTGATGAAACCTTCACCTAGGAAATCCCTTAATTTCTCCTTAAGATCTTTTAACTCCACCGAAACCATTCTATACAGAAAGAATAGAAATTTGGACAAATGTCCAAAACAATACCAATCCCAAACCAATCTCCATATTAGAAAGACACCATGACGGTCATTAGAAGGACCCCAAGAAATTCATGCACCACTAAAGCCGAATATAAGAAAAAACCTTCTAGGTTTAAATCCTTAACCCGGACCAACCGATAATAAAGACACCCCTTTGGAGATCAATCTCCAAGATATAAGATAGAATATAACATTTCCCTTAATAGCTAGGGAACAAAATGAAACCATTATCCCATTCCATAACTGACTCAGTAGGAATTCTAACGGGTCCGACAATCTAATAATGAAAAGCACGAGTGCAACCAAATCCATCCCTCGAATGACATCGAAATCCACCACATCTGAGTCAAATAATTTCCACCAAGACACCTTTATTACCAATAGATACCGAACACCCCCATAGACTCTTTTAACAATCGCAGAGTCACCTACTGGGGTAGAATAAGAACAAAAAAGTACAAAACAGCCTTGGGACTAAAACCAATATATATAACCACCAATAGGGTTACATAACAGAGAGGACCCTAAACCAAATAAACCACACACACCATAATGAAAGAAGTTTTCAACATTCTAATGACAGAGACAAAATTAGCACCCCTGGCACAAGAGCTAGAGAAGTATCAAGTAATATTCTATTTGCCCAAGTGGCAATCTTTTTGGGACACTTCCATTTAACCAGGAAATAATGACTCCTTACCTTGCCTATCTCTAACCTTACCTCATTACTCCTCGTACCAATAGGAGAGGATTGTCATGACAGATTAATCACTATTTGGGTTAATAGATTAATAGAATGTCAACACTTAGCATTGCTAACCTCTATTTTGAATTAACCAAGAATGAATGCCACCTTCTAAGATATGGTTAATGTAGAAAAGAGAGATTCCATGGGGTAAACCAGAAGTTGCAACCCTTGACCAGGTCTGTGCCTCATGAGTTGGAATAGATCCATCCATGTTATCCTCAAGTGAGATAGGTGAGTTTCCAAGAACCTTTATATTATTAAAGAGGTATGATCCAAAGAGTGAGCCAAAGGATATTCAAGAAAAGTTCAAGACCTTAGAATTTATAGCTCGAAAGTAGAATAACCAAGAAAGTGAAACATTCCTCGATGCCTCATATCCTCCTAATTATAAGTGTGGTACACGCCACACCCATAAGCAAGACTCAACTCGACATGACTTTGTGGACACCCCATGACACTGAAACCTAAAGCTCTAATACCAATTTGTCATAGCCCAAATCGGGGGTGTAGATGTAATAGGCAATCCCAAGCCCAACAAAGACCGAGAAACGCCCTTATTATCAAACCCAACCACCAAACGCGTACCTTGAGTCGGCTGAAAGCCAAACCATTTAGGTTAAGGTAACTTTCAAGTGCCCTTCCATATACCATATTAAACCTATTAGGGGACTTCCATGTTCCCCACAAGAATAACCATTTAGCCTTTTACCTTTCTAAACTATTTAAACCATTCTAATTAATGCATTTACTTGAGGGATTTCTATGTATCCCGCAAGGTTTTCAAAATAGACCAATCATGACCACCAAAACCTTTACCTTTTAAACCATTCCAAATAATTTTTAGGCCATGCTAAGAATTTAAAGCATTTATATCATTCAAACCATTTAAACCATCCAAAACCATTCAGAGTTCAATTACCAAATCAAACCATAAAAGAGTTTCAATAAAAGTTTAACAATTGAGTAAAAATATTCTTTGAGGCATTTTATCAAACATGTTGAGGGCATACCTTTACCAAAACCAAAACCAATGCATAAACTACCATAAATAGGGTACTCAAGACCCCTTTTGTTAAATAAATACCAACCAATAACCACATATGCATATCATTACCAAAAACATGTAAAAATATTATTTAAACCAATGTCAAACCATATGCATCAAGACCCTCAATAATATTTCAAAATCCACCATTCACGATTCATAAAACAAAATTTAAAAATAACAATGAGGGAAGGAGTACATGACTTATACAAGAAGTTTCCAAAGAGAAACATGACTTTTGAACCCCTTTGAAGAACATATGAGAAACCCTAGCCCCCAATCTTCCAAGAGTGAGTTTGAGAGAGCATTTGATGTGTTATGGTCCTTTAATAAGTGTTATGAAAGGTCATATTAGGTTATATAATGTGATAAAACAATGTCTTAGGAGGAGGAAATTTCCAAACTACCCTTGACTTAATAATTAAAACAAGCCATGCCCAGGGGTACGACCTCCCCTTACCATCCGTATCTTAGGGTACGAGTGGTGCCCCAACTCATACCCAATACCTTTCAAGACCTTACCTACTGGTTTCTATATGACTCACACCTCTCCACTCATATCTAATGGGTATGAGTGACACCACCAATCATATCCACCACTCCTATGTTGGATAGATTCCTTAAGCATGCACTATATGACTTCTCTTGCACCACTTGTATATTCCTATACGACTCTTAACCTTGTGAGTCATATCTTGGGCAATATACAAGCCTTTTATACTATTTAGGGTATTAGTAAACCCTCAAGACAACCCCCAACTCGTATTCGATGGGTACAAGTAGTACCCTTGAGTTGTACCAAGCCTAGTGAGTCCAAAACTTAGGAAATTTTGCAAGGATCCAAGACTTTGGATGTTTCAATAATCTAGTGAAAGATCAATTTTTTAAGCATTATCACTTATCCTCTTAAATATTTAGAAAGGTCTATCCCCTCATGGCATCAATTTGGATTTTGTATGAATTGGGAATTAATCCTTTCATAGATGTACTCACACCCAATCACCTGTTTCAAGCAAAAGTTGTTTAGGTCCTTTGCTCATTTTTTTGGCCACCTCTTGATTATTTTTCTCAAGGAAAAATTTCACCTTCTCATGTAGCCTTTTCATGGCCTCCAACGTTTTACTTCCATACAAGCTTAACACAACATCACTAGATAAGGAAGTGAGATCCAAGAGGGTTAGAGGGTTAAAACCATAAACACACTTAAAATGAGTTATACCAATAATCGAGTGAATAACCCTATTATAAGCAAATTCAACTAGAAGTAGGTGATCCTCCCATGAATCCAATTTTCCTTTAACTGTGGGGCATAGTATAAACCCAAGGTGTTATTCATGACCTCGGTTTGTGAGAGAATAAAGTAGAGAATAGAAACTTGGTGCTAAGCCTACCCAATAATTATTTTCAAAAGTAACTTAGAAGCTTGAAATCCCTATCATTCATGATGGATTAGGAATTTCCATGAAATTTAATAATATTTTCAATGAATAAAAAAGTAACATGGGGAGTATCATCACATTTGTGGCAAGAAATAAAGTAAGCCATTTTTGAGAACATATCCACAACAACAAAAATGCTATATTTTCCCCTTCTTGTCATCGACAAACCCAAAAAAAGTCCATATAAATATCAATTAAAGAGCATCAGAGAGTGGAAAATGGGGCATAAAATCCATGAGTGAAGATTCACGACTTAACGCTCCTATAATCAACACATTGGCCATAAATTTGGGCAACATCTTATTGCAGCTTGGTCCTTTAAAATTGTACCTCTAGGATTGCAAGGGTTTTTTCAATTCTGAAATAACCCATCACACCAGCATCGTAATCCTCTCTAACAAATAACTCCCTCCAAGAACTTGAGGACATGTATAACCTTTTTTCCTTAAACAAAATTGATGAACTATTCCTAATCCATCATTCCTGGTTCAACATACCAATTTAGTGGCTCCATCCAGTCCCCTTGGGTTTCAAAATTTCCTTAGATCGTTGAAAGTTTAGCTTGAGTACAATGATAGGAAACAAGTTCTGAAGACTTATTTTTCTCTTCAAATCTTGTGACACAACTTCAGTTGATGTTACAAAATTGACTCGATCCTATTCTTTATATAAGAATTGTAAACTAAAGTTACAGAGCTTTGTAAGACTAAGAATGAGACACTTTGAATTATCTCCTTGAAGTTGCATGAAAAGTGTCTGTCTCCGGTATTCATCTATTATAGTCTTTGGATGCTACTTTTCATAAGGAAAACCAAAAGATTTCTTCTTAATCAAGGATGTAAATTAATTCCTTGATTGAGGAATATAGCCGTATAATATGTCCACATCAAATATGTCCATTTATGGCTTTGGATCACGTCCATATTGGATATGTCCATGATCTATTTTTCTTTTTGATTTTGTAGAGATTGATTTCTTTCCAAATATGCTCGTGATATTTTCTTACTGATTGATGTGGTCACCCTTGATTTTTGGGATTGTGATTCTTCTTCTATATCTGTGATATTTAATTGATCTGCTCACCAAATTATTGAATTGTTTTTCCATTCCATTTTCCATGCCATAACCTTCCATATCTACTAATATTTTGAAATGATTTTCCATGACATTTGGAGATGAGATTCTTCTTCCATTTGTTCTTGTTGTGATTGATTTTCCTTGGATATCGTGGATGTCTTTCCATTCTTGATATCCTTCTATTTTTGGAGCAAACTTCCTTTATCTTTCCAATATTAGCAGCTACAAATATACACTTGTTAGTTTTTCATTATTAAAACATAAACTTAGGAGGCTAACATCCAATACCTTGCATGCAAAATTGATAAGTTATGTACCCTCTACAATCTTTTGGACGAGTAAAAGGATTTAACCCTTTATTATTCCTCACAATCCTTATAAATTTGAGTAAATTTATGGTCCTCAAGATATATTATTTTCAAGAATTTAAAACTCATCAATTTAGAAGACAATTTGTTCATTCGAACATGTTTTTTAGACAATGCATCAGCTACCACATTCTCTTTCCCTTTTTTGTATTGGATTACATAGGAAAAAGTTTCTAGAAATTCTATCCACTTGGCATGACGTTTGCTTAATTTATCTTGGCCTCAAAAATATTTCAAAGATTTAAAGTTGGGTCAAATCATGAATTACTTGGACCACTCACACATTACTCAGATGGGTTCTAGAAAGGCATATTAGTGTTTCAATTACCCAAAGCTTGGATTAAGGCATACAATTCAAGATCATACATAGAGTAGTTTTAGATTGCCTCTTTGAGATTTTTGATAAAGTAGGTAGTTGTCTTATGGTCTTTCATTAAGACGGCTCTAATACCTACCTTGCTAGCATCACATTCTACCTCAAATAGTTTATTAAAATTAGGTAATTACAACGAAGGAGCAGAGTTAAGAACATATTTCAAAGTGTTAAACGCTTTAGCTTGATCATAACCCCATTTAGAATGCTTATTCTTACGAATTACCTCAGTCAAGGGAGAGGCTATGGTGATATACCCTTTGACAAACTGCCTATAAAAACTAGTCAACTCCTTAAATTTCGTACTTCACCAATGGATGCTGGAGTTATCCAATTCTTGATGTCATCTATCTTGGATTCGTCCACCTTGACACCTCTTGAGCTGACAACACATCCCTAGAATACTACTTCATTCACACCCAAAAAGCATTTTTCAAGATTAGCGTACAACTTTTCTTTACTAAGCACATCAAAGATACTTTGCAAATATGAAACATGTTCTTTAAGGGATTTTCTATAAACTAAGAAATCATCAAAGTACACTACCACATTATCCCAATGAAAAGATTCATGATATGGTTCATTAACCTCATAAAGGTAATAGGAGCATTTTTTAGGACAAAAGAAATAGCCATCCATTCATATAGACCAAACTTGGTCTTGAAGGCGGTTTTCCACTTATCAACTGAATGCATCCAAATTTGGTGGTACCTACTCCTAAAATCTATCTTAGGAAACACACAAGAACCATTTCGCTCATTTAACATAGTATTCAAATGGGAAATAGGGTGGTGATACTTTACCATTAATTTGTTGATCACTCGATAATCAATACACATGAGACACACCTTATTTTCTTTGGCACCTATACGCTTGGGAACACACATGGACTCATGCTCTCATTAATGTATCCATTGTTGAGGAGTTCCTCAACTTATATTTGAAGTTCTTTTATGTTTTATGGTCTGCTTCAGTAGGCTACTTATTCTGGCAATTGTGAACCCTGTACGAAGTCAATTTGGTGTTCAATTCCCCAAAGTGGGGGTAGATATTTTGGAAGCTCCTTTGGAAACACATCATCATAATCCCGCAAAATAAGGGAAATATAAAGGAATATAGGAGAAGTAGAGTGGTTAGCATGAAAAACATAGGATAGAAGGAGCATGGGCTCATCTTTATCAACTTCTTTAAAGAAAATCCTTGTTTCTAGCCAACATAACCGTAGGACCCTTTCCTTTCAACATCCTCCTTTCTTTTTCTTTGTCAACCTCTTCTTTATGGGATCCTTCTTCCATTTCTTTCCTACCTTTCTTCTTTAATTCCCTCATCTTTTGATGTACCTCGCTCACTTGAAATAGGGGAGGACAAAGTACGAATTTCCAACCATTCAACTCAAAAGAATACCGGTTGGTTCTTCCATCATATTTGGTGGAGCGATCGTATTGTACCTTTTTATTACTATTCTCCTCTTGCTCCACCTCTTCTTTAAGAAAATATACTTTCCTTCTTGAAGGATGACGTTCCTATGATTAGTACATTCATTGACCTTTTGACCCAACCTTGACATTTAAAACATTAGAAACCCTTAGGATTAAACGTCGAATAGTTGTTACCTTCAATCTTTGCTGGATACTTTGGAGTAGCCTTTTCTATAGGCTTCTTATCATAATACTTGTTGACGTCCTTAATTTTATTTCAATTCAAAGATGATTGAGCTGCCTCTTTTTTCTTTCCCTTAAAATTACTCAATTAGTATGCTTTGTATTTGTAAGATGCCTTCTCCTTGAGGTCTCTTTTGACTTCCAAAGTGTCTTGAAAACTCTCTTCTAATGTAGCTAACTTTTGACAAGCCATTGCTGTGGAGATCTTCTTGTTCAACCCAATCTTGAAACAAATTACGGCATGTTCCTCATATTCATGATAATTAAACTTCAAAACAAATTATTGAAATTGATCATAGTAGGTCAGCAAATTCTTATTTCCTTGCCTTAGGTTATACAACTTGTCAAGTAACACATGTCGATATCTCTCTATCACAAATACTTTCCTCGTAAAAGACTTTAATGCATCCCACGGAGGGGGTTGAGCTTCATTAAGAACTTTTTGAACTTTTTTGATATGTGCCCACCATGTAATAGAAAACCCTTCAAATTGGATGATGGTAAATCAATTCTTCTTAACTCCAATGAGATAATTGACTTGAAAGATCCCCTCACAAGCGTACTCCTATATGAGATAAACCTCGAGATCACTCTTTCCATTGAACAGTGAAAGATTGGTCTCCCTGAATCCCAGCCTCCTTGGTTTTCATTATAATTTCGTTGACCCTTTCCTGAGGGTCGATTTTTCAAGTCTCTTCTCCCATATGAAACTGGACCAAATCTTATTCCTCGACCCCTATGCCCTCTTTGGTTTATAGGTTTTTTCCTCCAATATCCACAAACATGGCCGCTTCATCATGCACATTATTCTCATTTGTGGTTCCTCTTCAACTTGGACTGGTTGATTTTGGTTATGTGGTTCTTGAGGTGGTGAGTTTTGGTTTGGTGAAGCTTGGTGATGATCTTGATCATGGGGATTTTGGGGAGGTGGTTCTTGGTTTACTTGGTGGAATTGGTAGAACATCTCATAAATCAAACACAATTTGGTTGTGCCAAATCTTGCCCATGAGACATAACTTGTTCATTTGGTGGGCAAAGTCTTGCCTCAAAGGCAAGATTTATCGATCATCTTATAAATCAAGACACAATGTTGTAGTGTCGAATCTTTCCCATGGAACGTAACTTTGTTGCCTAAAAGTCCTTGGACTACGTCTTGCCTCTAAGGAAAAAGTAATAAAACATCTCAAAAATTACGACACAATATGGTTGTCAACTCTTGGCCACGAGACGTAACTTGTTATTTAGAAGGAATTGAAGAAAAGAAAAGAGAAGGAAAAAAATAAAAATAGATAAGAGTTGAGGAAAAAGAACCAAAAACAAAGAAAAATAAAGGTTGATACGATTAAAAAAAATAAAAAATAAAAAATAAAAAAGAGAATAAAAAGAAAAAACAGAAGTTGAGAGGAGAAAAGGAAAAAATAAAATAAAGAATAAGTCTGACAAAAAAGAAAAACAAAGATAAAAGATAAAACATAGAATAGAGGTTGAGAAAAAAAAAGATAAAAAAAAGATTAGAAAATTTAAAAATAGAAACTAAGAGAAGAAAAAGAAAAAACAAGTAAAGACTGAGAAAAATTAAAAAGAAAAGAGAGAAGAAAAAAAAATCAAAGAAAAATTAATATATATATATATATATATATATATATATATATATATAAGTTGAAAGACAAATGAGCATAGAAAGTTATTTACAAATATTTGAGATATTAGTTTAATCGTACGTCTCTCGCACATGTAATGTTTTATTGTTGAAAATTAAATAGTTTTATCTATTACGAAGAATTATTTTAAAAATACAGCAGTAGCTTATATGTTTTGAATTTAGATTGGATTGGATTAAATAAATAAAATACAAAAATACAAAGAACTAAAACAAATTATTTCTGAAAAACGTAAAGAATTAAAAATAAGAATAGAAAGACTACATTATAATATATTTGCCGGAGTTAGTGAAAACTCAATAAATACACAAAAAGATGAAATATCAAAATTAGAATCACAAATAGATAGTTTAGAATATATATATACCAACATGAACTATTCACAATAAAATGAACAAAGAAGAATTTATAATAGATGAAAAAATATATGAAAATCACGAAGGATTAAAAATAAAAATAGTATTTTCTAATCTAGGAAGAAGATATAAGAAAATTGGTGAACATTTATATTTAATGTTAGAAAAAGAAGAATTAAAATTAGAAGATAAATTGACAGCTATGGTAAGAATAGAAAGAGAAAATGAAGAAATAGATAGGAAAAAGGAAATAGAAAAAATAAAACAACAAACTACAGAAGAAATATGAAAAATAGAAGAAACTAAAAATAGTTGGATTGCTGAATTAGAAAAACAACTACAAATGTTAAAAGATTTGTATGAAGAAAGACAAAAGGAAAAGGAAGAAAAAGATAAAGAACAAAAATTATTAAACGAGATAAATCAATTTAAAGAAAAATTAGAAATAAACAATAAAGAAATAAAAAACAAGGAATTAGAAATAAATAATATAGATGTTGAAGAGACAGATAACTATGATTCAGAAGATCGTGAAACATATACAGAAATATTAACAAATACAAAAAATTTAGAAATCAACGAAAAACAAGAAGTAATTAATGAAGAAAACTTAGAAAATATCAACACAGAAATAAATACTCTTGATAAAAAAGAAGATGGAAATATAATACCTAGAACATCAGAAATAAGAAAACCTACATATTATAAGAATAAGTTTAAAAGATATAATCTAAAGAATGAATATGACAAATGGACACCAAAACAAATAGTTAATAAAAATTATAACTTTTTAGACTTAGACTGTGTAATAGATACAGAAAAAATAATACAATTATGGATAGGATATATGACAAAATAATTATTAGATAATAATATAAACATAATAGATGCACCAGAATATATAGAAAGAACACTAATAGGAACAGGGAAATTATGGTTTTCAAATTTAACTGAAAATAGCAAGAAGGTATTAAGAACTAATAAACCTACAGAAGGAACATCATCAACAACAACTAAACTAACACCTATAGAATTATTAAAAAAATATGAAACAGTTATAAAAGATGAATTTGGTAGTATGACAACAATAGAAGAAGAAAAAAATACAAATAAGAATTTAATGTTAAAATTAGCAATATGTAATATGTGTTATATAGATGAATATACTTGCGCATTTAAAGAATATTATTATAAAGGAGCATATAATATAGAAGAAAGTAAATAAATGAGAAAATTATATTTTAATAAATTACCCGAACCATTTAGTTCAAAGATAATAAAGAGTTGGGAAGAAGCAAAAATATTAGATACTCTAGGAGCAAGAATAAAATTTTTACAACAATAGTATAGAAACTTATGTGAAAAATATAGAGAAGAATTAAAAATAAAAAAAACATTGATAAGAAATTTAGCATGTTGCAAAGATAAAATAGCATCCCAATTTGGATGTGAAGAAAGATATTATAAGAAAAGAAAAAGACATAAGAAATATAAGAAATATAAAAAATCAAAATATAAATACAAGAAACCAAGAAAAAGATATTATGTAAAAAATCATAAATACAAAAGACCATATAGAAAAAAGAAATCTATAAAAGAATGTACTTGTTACAATTGTGGAAAATTAGGACACTTAGCTAGAGATTGTAAATTACCTAAAAATCCAAAAAATAAACAAATATCAGAAATAAAAATAGAAAATACAAAATATATGCAGATAGATTATATAGATTGTGAATTAGAAAGTGAGGATAGTATATATGAAATTTTAGAAAATGAAACAGATAATGAAATAGATAGTGAAATAGATGAATCAAATGACTGAAGAAGATACAAAAATAATAACAAAGGAAGAATATTTAAATGATGAAGGAACAAAACAAAAAATAATATTTAACAGTAACATATTTGATGAAATAAAAGGAAAAGAATTAGACTTAAGTGTAGAAAAAATATTTAAAATACCAACAATAAGAAATCTATTTACTAAGAAAAAAGAAGAATATTATGTAGTATGCCAAAAGGAACATGTAATAGACTGTAGATATGCAAAAGGTAAAGCTAGTATACCACTAGTAACAAAAGGAATAATTAATAAAGAGATAAATGATACAAAAAGTAGAGACCCAATAAAATATGTACACCTTGGAGGCACAGAGATATTAATAAAAACATGTTTTAGAGAAGAAATAGATAGACCAATAGAATTATATTTAGCAGATGATAGAATTATAAAACATGTAGAAAAAAGCATAATAACTGTCATAAAAGGAAATTTAATATACCAAAAATTTAAATTTATAATAAGTGCAAATTATTCAGTAGCAGTAACAGATAAAAATATAGATAAATCATTAGTATTATATTGGAAAATATCAGGAATAGAATTAACCCCAGGAAGTAAAATATTTACAGCAAGATGCAAAAATTTATATGTATTAACAACAAAACATAAAATAACAGGAAAAAATAAGATTAACAAAATACGAATAGAAAGTCCATTTGAACAAATTGTAAAAACAATAGATTATAATGATTATAGTTATAGGGACATAGATGTAGAAGAAAATTTAGAAATAATAAATGATAGAATAAGTACAACGAAAAGAATAGCCGATGAAAAACCAGAATCATCAAGCTCATAAAAAAGAACAAGTTATGAAATAAATTCAACAAATAATTTAAACCAATATTACTTAACAGGAAAGGTAAATGAAAAAGAATATTTAATACTCTTAAATACAGGACAAGAAGAAAATTATATAGCAAAATATCTAGTAAAAATGAAGAAATAAAAACTGATAATTATATATGCCCAGATCTACCAAGAAATTTAATAAATAGAAAAAATATAGCAGAAAAAAGAAATAATAATAGGAATTAGAAAAATAAAAATAGAATTTGAAGTAAAGGAAGAAATGCAAAAAGCAGACATAATATTAGGAATAAAATGGCTAGAACAAGTAAAACCATATAATATAGAACATACACAATTAACCTTAACATATAACAGAGACAAATTATTCTTAAGAAGAGCCTTAACATAAAATGAAAATATATGTATTAATGAAGATAGTAGTAAAAGGATATTACAGTAGATATTACACGCCTATGATAGATACAAGAGCAGAAGCTAATTTATGTAGATATAATTGCTTACCAGAAAGTAAATAGGATAAATTAAAAACACCAATAATAGTTAAAGGATTTAATAATGAAGGAAGCTTAATTACTTATAAAGCTAGGAATGTAAAAATACAAGTATGGGATAAGATATTAACAATAGAAGAAATTTATAATTATGAACTAACATCAAAAGATATACTTTTAGGTATGCCGTTTTTAGATAAATTATACCCACATATAATAACTAGAACAGATTGGTAGTTTACAACACCATGTAAACAGAAAGTAAGAGCAAAAAGAGTTAATAATAAAATAAGAAAGAAAACTGATTGGATAAAAGAAAGTGAAAAAATTACACAAAAGTTAGAAAATATAAAAAATACTGAAGATACAATAGAACTAGTCGTATTTTCGATAAATAAAACAGAAATAACTATATTTTCAATAAATAAGATAGAAATAATTAAGAAAAAATTAGAACAATTAAATAGTGACGATCCATTAAAAGGATGGGAAAAACATAAAACTACTATAAAAATTGAATTAATAGATAAAAATAGCATAATAACCCAGAAATCATTAACATATAATTTTGACGATTTAAAAGAATTTAAAATGCATATAGATGAATTATTAGAAAAACAATATATACAAAAAAGTAATAGTAAACATAATAGTCTAGCATTTATAGTAAATAAACATAGTGAACAAAAAAGAGGAAAAAGTAGAATGGTTATTGACTATAGAAATTTAAATGCAAAGACTATGACATATAATTATCCAATACCAAATAAGATATTAAAAATAAGACAAATACAGGGATATAATTATTTTAGTAAATTCGATTGTAAATCAGGATTTTACCATTTAAAGTTAGAAGAAGAATCTAAAGAATTAACTGCATTTACGGTACCACAAGGATTTTATGAATGGAACGTATTACCATTTGGATATAAAAATGCACCAGGTAGATATCAATATTTTATGGATAGTTATTTTAAACAATTATCTAATTGTATAGTATACATAGATGATATATTATTATATACAAAACTAAAAAAGAACATTTAAAATTATTAGGACAATTTACAAATATAATAGAAAAATTGGAAATAAGTCTAAGTGAAAAGAAAGCTGAAATTATGAAAAATCAGATAGAATTTTTAGGAATACAAATAGATAAGAGTGGAGTAAAAATGCAACAATATATAGTACAAAAAATAATAAATTCGAAAGAAGAATTAGATACAAAAAAGAAATTACTATCATTTTTAGGATTAGTAAACCAAGTAAGAGAATATATTCCAAAATTATCAAAAACTTTAAAACCACTACAGAAAAATTAAAAAAGGGTGTAGAATATAACTATAATGAAGAAAATAAAAAACAAGTTCAAAAAATAAAATTACTTTGTGAAGAATTACCAAAACTACAATTTCCAGATGAAAATAGAAAATTTATATATATAGTAGAAGCAGATGCTAGTGAATGTAGTTATGGAGGAGTACTTAAATACCGATATGAAGCAGAAAAATTAGAACACCATTGTAGATACTACTCAGGTACGTTCAATGAAACAGAAATAAAATGGGAAATAAATAGGAAAGAATTATGTTCATTATATAAATGTTTGTTAGCATTTGAGCCATGTATTGTATATAACAAGTTTATTGTATGAACAAATAATACACAGGTACGCTGGTGGTTAACAAAGAAAATACAAAATTCAGTTACAACAAAAGAGATTCGGAGACGAGTCTTGAATATATTAAATTTCACATTTATAATTGAAGTAATTAGTACTAACAAAAATGTTATTGCAGATTACATATCAAGACAAAGCTACACAGACTGATATAATAGAAGAGGATACTCTAGAAAAAATACTCAACACCCTAACTACGCTTTCAATGAAAGTGGACAGTATGGGTAATGAAATAGAAAAGCTAAAGACTAATGAAGTTAAACTAAAGTCTATAGCTTCAAATCATCTAACAGAGCAGTGTGTAGAGCTATGTCAATCGGAAGACATTAAAGTTCCTGAGCTAGAAGGAGACGATGGGACACAACATAAAACCCATAACGTTTATCAATCTACTTCTGTAGGTACAAGCAAAGGAGTTAGTAAAAACACAAATATGAACCTAAACAAGATATTTGATAAACCATATACACCAAATACACCAAAAGATCCCATGTTTATACCCCCACAAATTACCACATATCGAGATAGTCTAAACCAAGACAAAAAGACTTACAACTACACAGCCCGGACATGTATAGAAAATAACTACAATGTACGAACCTTTTTAAATACCAACCCCAGAGCTATAAACATCTAAGAACCAGATACAAACTATATAACCCAGAGATTGACCAGATATAATAAGCTAATTGTTTTACCTAAAACCAAACCAAGTCTAGTTAAAACTTGCTATGAATATGGACTACTTAGTACTGTATATACCTCTGACGGAAATGAGATATCCACTATACCGGAAATATATGAAACATTTATCATTTTAAAAGAATAACCAAAGGTACCCTATTTTTTATAAAAATTTACACGGCACCAGCAGAGATATTATATGATGAAGTTAAAAAACCCATACAAGTTGTAAAGATAGGAATGACACGAGACATGATTATACCACAAGATATTATTCCACAGCCAGAAATACCTAGAATTGAGATACCAAAATTTTATGCGAATAAGAGGATTATCGAACTATCTACAATTTTGCAAGAGCTAGTGAACACATACTGCAACCAAAATCCCATATGGAGTTATTATTCAAGAAATCATGTACTAATATATTCAAATTCAAAGGAATTACGAGAAACGGATATGGAAACTATTAGGCAATGGATTCTGACGTTGCTTAAACCAGAGACGGAACCTATCGCCAGAGCTATCAGAGAAAAATTTATTTCAGAAGAATTATTAACCAGATATTGCAAGACAATTGGACATAAATATTCAGATCATGAATGTTCAAAATGTAATGGAGGAGATAATGATATCCCAGAAGTTCAGCTAGAATAGAAGAAAAATCAACCAAGTAGATAAGAACGCCAGCTGGAAGATACAGGATAAGAAGCAATAATGGAGTTATGAAAAAGCAGCAGATACGACAACTAGAAGATATCAACGGAGTAATAATAGAAGACAAGCTATTAAATTGTGAAAGCGACATGTAAACTTTCACAATTTACTTTACGTAAAATATTGAAAATTTTTGTATAGGCTAGATTTTTAGACATTTAGACTTTTAGATTTTTAGACTTTTTAGGATTTAGGCTTTTTGACTATTATTAGTCTATGCATTAATGATTTTTGTCTTATTAGAAGACTTTTTTGTAAAGTAGACTAATTTAAAAACGTGCAGATTTTTGTAAAGACTCATTCAGTCTATAAATAAGATGAACCGAAGACATTGCAGAGCAAGCCTTCATGTGTTAAAGCACAAATACTCTCTCCTATCCGCAACAAATATTTTGCTTAGTTATTATAAAACAAATTTATTTCAATGGAAAAAGCTATGGAGGAACAAACCTTAGAAATATCAAACCTACCCGAACAGGTATATTTATTTATGATTATGAATAGCTAAATTCATAATTCCCAACAATCATGGTATGATAAAATAAATTCATGTTAGTTACTTTATAGTAGAATTATTCGAAGAATAATATGTTAAGAAGTTTATTAGCAAAGTGGAAATGGAGAAAAATTCCTAAGAACTATGTCATCCTAAAGGTGAGACCAATAAGGCAAGAAGCCGTGGTGGGGAGTAACCAGAGTAGAGGCGTTGTTTAAGGGAAAATTATCCAGATTGCCATGCTAATAGTGACCGAAGAACATGTTATTTAAGAATAATCTAGTATATAGTAATCTAAGATGACCATATTTTGTTATGTACATGATTAAAGGGAATATTTTGAAAATAGTAATTTTATGAAAATGAATAATTATTTATCTGATGTAATGGTAGATAAATTTAAAATACTTATTTTTTATGCACTTAAGGATATAAAAATAGTAGATATAAGAAAAATCATATTACAAAAACATTTGGTAAATATTATATGACTAGAATAAATTACATACCATACCTACCTAACTACTCTTACAAATACTTACCATGATAAATTACAAATATCTAGAATTTTTGAAAAAAGATATGAGAAACATACAGTTAATAGAAAAACAGATGGAAGTAAATTTAGACAAATACATGGAAACTAAAGATATAAAATATATAGAATTTCTTAATGAAAATATGCAAGAACTACTAAGACTAAAACAAACAACTACAAAATATTATAATAAAATATTTAGTCAATTTTAAATGATAGATAATCTTAAAGTCTTAATCTTATATATACTTAGAGATATAAAAATTATAGACATAAAGAAAATAATATGGAAAAAATTACAAGATTATGAAGAGAAAGAATTATTAAACAGTATAGAAAACTTACACATATATTATGAACATCAATATTACTTAGATTCAGGTGGATATTATTCAGAATAAATAAATGTTAGAATATATAAAAAAGATTAGAGAAAGGCAAAATTGGATATATGAAGAAGTTAATTACAAAAATCAACTTGAAATAGAAAAAAGACAACTAGAAGAAAAATTACTTAAAATGAAATTAACCTTAGAAAAAGAAAATACAGATAATGATTTATTTAATACATACGAAAAATTATTTAATACAGATGGAAAATTACCTATACATGAACAACAAATACTAGTTAATCAGATAAAGAATATAAACCTACGCATTGAATATAGCAAAGTTAGAATAAAATACTACACAGAAATTGCTAAAATTTCAATAGGATAAAATAATAAACTACACAAATTAATGAATACATCTTACGAAAAGAATAAATCATTAAAAGATATTGAAACTAAATTTAAGAAATATCCACGCACAAAGAAAAATAGATCTATTATACATATAAAAGATCTATTTCACAAGTTAGTGATCCGCACCCCCTACTAATGGTAATTAAAGTATTGAAATCCTTTGAGAATTTTCCTATAGTAAATGTACCTAACCTTACTTGAAAGCAAACTCGTAGTAAAAACAATGTGTATGTACCTTAATCTGTTGCAGCGGAAGTGTTGAATTTGCTGCTGATACAATCGCCCTAAGTCAGCCTTCGTTTCTCTAGGAAACGGAGAGTTGATTCACAAACTAAAAGCCTTCTTTTTGGACTTTTGTTGATGTTTTTGTTATTGTCTTATTTTTGTTTTTTTTCATCCGTATTCTTTTTCAGAGGAAGAAGCGTATTTGTATAGGAGTATATGGGTGGATAACAATTACCCAGTAACTGTTTGTCCTATCTTTCAAAATTCAAATTGTTCCCTGCTTATCTTTCATATATCAAATAATTAAAACAATAAAGGTCAGTTCGGTTCGGGTCGATCCACATGGGCGACCCATGACCCGTAATCTAACATCTCCCACTTTGCACATGGTGGACTAGACCCGCACCAGTACAACATCAACAAGACACCAATTCATACTGCAAATAGTTTGTGCGACCTGTGAGCATCATGAACTTTACCTATAAAGTTTTACAAGTTGCATCAAGGGATCCAATCACATATGGAAAGGATTCTCTACTAATATGAGGATAGTAATACTCACAATACCCCAAACATTATTAACTACCTCAGTAGTTACTCATCCAATCCCTCATCCTCTTAAAGAGGTGAACTCGAGTTCATGTTTAAATTTCTATACACAATTACACTTGACTCTTATATGATTAGTGTAATAGTCGGCTTGTATAAATAAGTTAAAATATTTATTTTAATCATCTTCCCTTTCTACTCAAATCTATCTGTTCCAAATCAACTGTTTTCTTAGATATGCTCCATATTGCCGAATCTCTCATGGCTATTAGTAACATTCTAAAGTAGCAACACCGATCAAAACTTTAAGAAACAGTTAAAGGTCTAAGGGTATTTCAATGAAAAGTTAAAATAACTTTTTAGGTTCTTTCATAATGAAGAAGAAGGGATTCATTCTTTCATTAACCCATTGGTCGCTAAGCAAACGTGCATGAAACACGTGTTACAATGTTCTCACCTTATATTAGTGCGTGTGTCTTATTCATTTAGCCATTCAAAATCGTACAGATCTAGGTCTAGACACCTGTAAATGTCTAACCTAAGTTTCTCTCTTTAATAATACTCAAACCCATATCTTACAGAAGCTCACATCTGGATTTACAAAACAAGTCATTATCTTATGGTGGAACTTTTCTCTTCATGTTCCTCGACGTAAGAGGCGATTGTTTATGTGAGAGAACCAATCTCACGACTTGTTCAACACACTATTTTAATACAACACATTTTCACATGCATATGAGATTTAACATAAATTCAAGATTCTTATATTGATAATAATTATAATCAAATCATCTACAATACATAAACATAATCATATCCTACGTAATCCTGGAGCCATAACATGTTTCTCAAACAAGTATCTAGATATCGCCTTAGTAATGGGATCAACTATCCTTTCTCGTGTAGGAATGTATTGTAAAATTATTTCTCCACTTGCTATTATGTCTCTTATAAAGTTAAACTTAATATCAGTGTGCTTGGTATTACTGTGATATTTAGGATCCTTCGTATATGTGATAGACGTTTGACTGTCACAATATAAAATCATGTGACCCTTAGAATTTTTTGCGATGTTCAAATACTCAAAGAATCTCTTCAATCAAACAGCTTCTTGTACTGCAGATGCACAAGCCACAAATTCTGATTCCATAGTTGACAGGGTTATGCAAGTCAGTTTCTTATTTTTCCACAAAATTACACCACTATTGAGCAGGAAGGCATAATCAGAAGTTGATTTTCTATCATACCGGTCACTAGCCTAATCAGCATCTATATAACCTCTTATGGATAAACCGGATCGACTATAGCATAATGAATAAGCCGTAGTTCCCTTCAGGTATCAAAAAACTCTCATTACTACTTTCCAATGATCTTTTCCAGGATTGGATTGATACCTGCTAACTAGACCTACGACATAACAAATGTCTAGATGAGTACATATCATAGCGTATATCAAACTCCCAACTGCACTGGAATATAGTACTCAAGACATGTCTTCTTTTTATTTTTCAGTGTTTGGATACATTTCAAGGCTTAAAGCTTCACCTCTTGCTTTAGGAGTATCCATGGATTTGTAACTATTCATTCAAAAACGTTCCAAAATTTTCATTATGTATGTTTCTTGAGATAGATTCAAAATTTTCTTGGAATGGTCTCTTTGGATTTTAACACACAATATATAGTCTGCTTCACCCATATCTTTCATGTCGAATGACTTTGAAAGCCATGACTTAACCATTTTTACATACTCCAAATTATTTCCAGCTAATAAAATATCATCCACATAAAGCGAAAGAATCACAAACATTTCATTGGACTTTTTCACATAGATGCAATGGTCTTCATCAATCATGGTGAATTCAAATGAAATCACTTCCTTATGAAATATCAGGTACCACTGCCTTGAAGACTGCTCGAGGCCATATATTGATCTATTTAATTTATAAATCTTCTTTTCTTGGCCTTTAACAACAAAACCTACAGGTTGTTCCATGTAGATTTTCTCATTTAGTTCTCCATTGAGAAAAGCGGTCTTCACATCCATTTGAGGTAATTCTAAATCTAAACATGCAACTATAGCTAAAGGCAATTGAATTGAGGTAAATTTCACAACTGGTGAAAATGTTTCCTCATAATCTATTCCAGCTTCTTGAGTAAAACCTTTTGCCACCAATCGTGCTTTGTGCCTTTCTATTGACCCATCTAATTTTCATTTAA
Organism: Capsicum annuum; assembly: GCF_002878395.1. Classification (NCBI taxonomy): domain Eukaryota; kingdom Viridiplantae; phylum Streptophyta; class Magnoliopsida; order Solanales; family Solanaceae; genus Capsicum; species Capsicum annuum. Next base: position 209,596,153 of record NC_061121.1, read on the forward strand.
CTTTGAGGATCCACTTGTTCCCAATAGCTTTATGCCCAGAAAGAAGGTAAACTAGATCCCAGACTTTATTGGTTTTCATGGACTCTAATTCTTCTTTCATTGCTCTTACCTATTTATCTTTTTCAGGACTCGATAAAGCCCCAATCACAGAATTAGGTTCATCCAATTCCATGGGAGATACCAGGAAGATATAATCCTCAATATCATAAGATCATTTAGGCATACCTTTTCTGGTACTCTTACGTAGTTGAAGTTTAGATTCTTCAATGGGGGTTTTGAGATTCACAACTCCCACTTGGACCAGGAATTATTTGTTGTTCTATTGAATTATCAAGCATGTCCGATGACATTATTTGATCATTTGAATTTAGTATTTCATAAAGAGGCTCATTTTCCTTTATTTCATTCCTTTTTGAAAAATTATTTTCCAGGAATGTAACATCTCATGATTCAACTTTAGTAGTAGTTCCATCTTCCAATTCACCAATGAACACATATCCTTTGGAATGTTCTGGGTATCTTATAAAGATACATTTCTTTCCTTTTGGAATTATTTTTTCGAACTTATCAAAACAATCTTTAATATATGTAGCACAACACCAAGGTCGTGGAACATTAAAGTTTGGTTTATTACTAGGTTAGTTCATAAGGAGTAGAAGATACTGATTTAGAAGACACTTTTTTCAATATGTTGGCAATAGTTAATAACGCATCTACCTAGAAAGAGATTGTTAAATTTGCCTGCACCATCACGGACCTTGTCATATCCAATAATGTTCTATTCCTTCTTTCATCTACACCATTTTTTTGAGGTGTATAAGGAGTAGTCAATGGTCTGATAATGCCTTTTTTAATACAAAGTTCTTCAAACTGTTGTGACAAATATTCACATCCTCTATCGGTTCTTAATGCCTTCATACTTTTGTCTAATTGATTCTCAACTTCATTCAGATATCTTTTGAAACATTCAAGTGCTTCTGATTTATGAGATATCAAATAAACATAACCAAAGCGCATGAAATCGTCTATGAATGTAATAAAACATGAAGTACCAGTCCTTTCCCTCACATTCATTGGACCACAGATATCAGAAATGATTAATTACAATGGGAATTCGTCTCTTTTAGCCTTCCCAAATGGTTTACGTGTAATCTTTTCGGCAAGACAATTTTGACAAGTTGGCATTTCAATTTTGGAGAAAGAACCTAGATGTCCATCCTTTGCCAATCTATTCATTCAGTCTTGCCCTATGTGACCCAATCTAGTATGCCATGTAATTATATCAATATCATTATTACTTGAATAACATGACTTTACACAACGGTCAACATAATAGTCATAAGTTGAAAGATTATAATCGAAAATAATAAAGTGATCATAACGATACCCAAAACCATAAAAAATATTATCTAGAGTAATTCTTACACAATTACAACTAAAGATCAAATGAAAACCAACATCTAAATGAACAAACATAGACACTAAGTTTCATCGAATTTATGGAGCATATAGGACGTCAGACCGGCCTTCACGCAAATCTACTTTGCAAGTATCAATCCCTTTGACTTCAAGTCTTTAATTATTTCCTACATAGATCCACCTTGATCCAGGTAAAACTCAACGGAACTCCACAAATGCTTCTCGATCTCGACTCATATGGTCGGTGGCTCCTGAGTCTACAATCCATATAGGATAAGATTTAGTTAATAAAGCAGTGCTAGAAACATATGTATCACTTAGAGATGCGTTTAGTAATGCTACCTTTTTCTCCTCGGGACATTTACAAGCAAAATGCCCCAGATTTTGGCAATTATAGCACTTCATCTTGCTCGTCTTTCTTCTTGAAAAACCTTTTTTCCTTCTTGGAATTTGGATTGTTCTTTTTCACAGAAGGGCCTTCTTCGGTCTCTTTACCCTTTCCGTTCTTTTTCCACTTCTTCTTACGCTTGAATTCTGAAGAGTTCTTACCACTTGTTTCTACCATAAAGACATTAGAAGCAGCTTTAGCAGCACCGAGCTTCTCATCTTCAAGTTCAATGTGATGTACAATATCAGAAAAAGTTTTGATGCTGTCATTGTAGGTTAAGTAAACCTTCAAGTGTTCCCAACTATTGGAAAAAGATCGAATCACTTCCTGAACCTGCTGCTCATCCGAGAGAACGTGACCGACACTTTTGAGTTGAGATATTATATTCAATATCCCCCTAAGGTATTGTTTGATGTTCTTATCATGTCACTTCTTTTAAGTGTCAAATTTGATAGTTAACTGTCTGAGGTGGGTAACAGAAGTACCCCCATATGTTCCTCGCAAGTGTACCCAGATGGAATTAGCAGTAGGAAATTCATCACACTCATGTATGAGGTCATCAACCACAGAACTTACAATGATTCCACGTGCAATGGAATCAACCTTTTCCAAGCCTTAGAAGCTTCACGTTCTCTTCTGTGTTGTGCAGTATTGTCCTCTTCTGGTAGATTTAAGACATGGTTAATACCTTCAAGAGCGTTTTGCTCTTCCAGTACATACCACATCTTACGACTCCAAATATCATAGTTGTCTCCATTTAGTTTTTCTCCTTTATTCAAGTCAGCAATTATGCTTTTTTATGTTATGTTCATTATTAAGAGACAATTACGCAAGTGTGTTATCAATTATGCATGCAAATTATACATTTAAGCAAATCATTTCAGCTAAAGGTTTCATGTTTAGTGTAAAATCGAAAGGACACTTAAGAATCCAATCATCATATACTAATTAAACACTTGACCAAAATTAGAATTAATTTCTTAATGTGTATTAGGATGATAGATTTCAATTAAGTCATTCTAAACTCAAATAAATGAATGAAATTCACGTAAAAAGAGATAAACAACTTAATATATATAATATAAAGTTAATAAATAACTTCGTGTTACAAGTCAATCTAAAAATAAAAGTCATTCCACAAATATTCAAGACGACTTATGTACACCCAAAAAGGCTTGCTAGGCCAAATCTCGTGGTAAACATCAATTAATCTCTCGCCCCAAGGATTACGGAGAGAATTTGCTAATATAGCTAAGGCTTTCCAATCTGAGATTTCTGCATAGTTTTCTAGTTCTACACATTTCATTTCAAATAGATGTATAAAACTAGCAACACCAATGTTAGGTGACATCTTAAAAGACTTGAACTCTTTCAATTTCTTTTCTTTTCTTTTCCCTTCGTATATCCCTTTCATTCTATAATAAATTTTGTGTCGTTCTGGGAACACCATTTCATATGATCTCACGACCTTGAAAACATGCCCTTCGGCGACGTGCTCTTCTACCTTGTCTCTTTGCTCAACATCCAGAACTCCCACTTGGAGTGATTCGAGTTTGTCCCCGTTCAGCCATTTCTGAAATAGGAATCAAGAAACGATAAGAATGGTTTCACGACTCAATGTGACACTTATGTCACAATTCATCGTAGAAGACAAAATCTTTTAAAATTATTATGGACTAATTAAGGCAAAAAAAATATCAAGTCTAATCCAACCACTTATTTATTTAAAATTATAAAAGGATTCACTATGCCATCTTTATAGGATATTTTCATTTTAATTACCAAAAAAAATCCCCCCAAAAAAATTATATGCAAATTACTACAATTTTTTTATATACAATTAAGTGCCAGCAGCTTACTTTTACAATGTAAAGTGGTAACATATAAGCATTGTGACTATTACTGATTCTAATGAATCTTAATGTTTTCCACAGATACAGTTGCTCCATTTAAAACATATAAATATAAATATATCTTTTTCCCAAATATAAAAAGGCAACTACTCCCTTTCATTTCTTTTTCTTTTTTTTTTAATTAATCTCTTATTCCTTTAAAAGTCAAAGTCAACAACAAAAAAAAAACTTCAAATGCCTATTAAAAGGTAAAAAAAAAAAAAGGAACGACCACATCTTCTTCTTCAGAACGCCTCTTAGTTCATACTTTTTTTTCAAATTAAACACAGTTCCATAACAGAATCTTAAAAGAAATTGTCGGATCTGTAAAGGCAATTTTGAGCGTCTTACAGGATCCAAAAAAAATCTCCATAGTGGCATTTAAAAGAAATTTTTGGATCTGTAAAGGCAATTTTGAGCGTCTTACAGGATCCAAAAAAAATCTCCATAGTGGCATTTCTAGTCAGATCCATAAATTTATACAACCAATCATGAAGAATTTTCTCACAGGTCTGTTCATACACCATTTTTTCATAAGTTTTATACTCTTAAAATCAAAAAAAAAAATTAACGTGTAAAAAATAGGGCATTAAACCTGGTTTTGATAGTAAAAATAGTGTGTATGTACCTTAATATGTTGCAGCAAAAGTGTTGAATTTGCTACTGATACAATCGCCCCAAGTCAATCTTCGTCTCTCTAGGAAACGGAGAGTTGATTCACAAACTAAAAGCCTCCTTTTTAGATTTTTGTTGATATTTTTGTTACTATCTTATTTTTATTTTTTTTCAACCACATTCTTTTTTAGAGGAAGAAGCGTATTTGTACAGGAGTATGTGGGTGGATAACAGTTACTCAGTAACTATCCCCCCTCTTTCAAAATTCAAATTATTGCTTGCTTATCTTTCATATATCAGATAATTAAAACAATAAAGGTCAAGTTGGGTCGGATCAGTCCACTTGAACTCCATGACCCGTAATCTAACATTGTTGATAAGGAAGACGATGATTATGTATCTAAATGTCAAGTTGATGATATGACAAAGTATTACTAATAAGGATAAGGATAGTGGTGGTGTGATACGTGCTCCTCATCCTTAGTAAGAGGTTTTAGGTTTGAGTTTTCTGGGCATTGAGTCGCCTTTGTTAGAGATCATTTTACCCCTTCAATGTGAAACTTTTTAACGCAAATTTAAAATTGGTTGGATTCCAAATGCTGATACCAAACACCGTGCGAAAAACAAAAGAAAAAGATATGACAAAGTATTATCCAATTTCTTTAATTTATGACCTTATTTTTTTGTAGTTTGTTCAGAGAAATGATGTATTTCTATGTTTGAAAATAATTTATTTTAACTTTTTATATTTTATTTTATTGATGAGTTTTATTGTCTACGATATATTTAAAAGTTAAGATCACAAGTTTTAAGAGTCTTACAACTATACAAATGATATGACATATTTAAGAACATAAATTTCAAAAAATTTATTTATTTTTTAAAACCTCATAGTCAGTTAAACAGGACCACATAAAATAAAAGATCAACAGTACTTTTTCTTTTTTTATTGTTTAATATTTAAATTCCAGGAAGCGGATGAAGTGTTGCACCTCCGAATTTATTTGAATTCAATATTTTCAATGTGTGACATAAATTTATACATAAATAATACATTAAAGTTACAACAAAAGAATAGTTTTGAGCTCAAAATCTTAAATATACAATGAATTTTAATGTTAAAACCTTGTAGATTGAACCCTTAAAATTTAAATCCAAACGTGTTAGGTGGAAACATATCTCAGGCAAAAAATCAGTTAGTCTAGTGAGGCAATGCCTGAATGCTTGTTTTAGAACTGTTGATTTTGTATAGCAATACGACACTTGTCCAAAAAACATAATGTAATAAGAAATTATATTTACATTTTAAAGGTTGCGAATAAATAGATTGAATCAAATTTGTAGAGGTAAAATTAGTCGAAGCAATAAAAATATCATACTGACATAATGTTATACCCCAAATTAGGGTGAATGTAATTGCTGCCCAACATAAGCTATACCTGTCGAGCGAATCCTAAACTTTTGTGTTGCATGAACTTTTAACACTGAATTCAATACCATAAATATACTTTAGTGCAATGAAATTGAATAAATCAATTGTTTGATACTTCCTCATTTTTTAAAATTTATTTACTTTTCTGTTTTGGGGTGTTCAATAATATTTATTTAGTTTATAAGATCAAAGGATAATTTATCTATTTCTACTCACTTTACCCTTATCATTAAATACAATTCACTATCTAACGCATTTTCCATAGTATTAAATTTATTATAGCCGAAAGGTAATATGGAAAAATTACCTCTATCATTTACTGATAGAGTACGCGACCTACTAGATTACCTAATTTACTTTATTAATTACTAACGAGTGAAACAAGTTGCCTAACATGTTTCAAATAAGTTAAAACAATGTAAGTAAATAAGACAAAAATTTTCACGTGGAAAACACCCGATTAAAAAGGTGTGAAAAGCCATGACTGGTACCTCTACAATATTTCACCCCAAACTTCACCAAACAACTTTGAGTCTCGACAAATGACAAATTACAAGACCTAGTCAATACAACTCACAAAACTCCCAGATTATATGATCCCAAGTCTTCGAGTTCCCTAACTTGAAAATAATAATCTTAGTTTTTATACTTCACTAAAACTAGAATATCATCAAAATTACAACTCAAGAACCAAACCTAACAAATAAAAATTAAGACACCTTATTTTCTAAGTAATAGAACCAGGTTCAACTATGCGTTCCCTCAAATTGTAAACTACTAAGTCAATTTGTTAATATCCTTTTGTTTTGTAAATGTATGAGTGACTGTGCAAGTCACTCCCTCTATTTAAACACAACTCTTCAAAGAGTTTTTATTCATATCAGACTTCTATCTTAAGTGAAACTCTCAACTCTTTAGAGTTTTGTGAAATGAAACTCCTTCTTTAAGTAAAACTCCTTTTTCAACTCAACCACTTATCTTTAGGTGTTGTAATCACACTCAATGTCATCGATTCCACACATGATGATTACTTTGAGTTTATCAACTAAATCAGCTTATCCATTCCTGAAACCAAGTGCTCTTGTTCCTTCATAGTAGTGAACTTTTTTGTTGATTGTCCATCTTTTGCCAGTATGTCAGTAAACCAATTCAACTAGCATGTTTAATATATCGTGTCAATCACCAAAACTTTATGAACTCCAACAAATTCCCTTTTTTCGATGAAGATGTACAAATCTCCTGTCATTGTGCAACTCCTAAATTTTCTTGTAGTTACAAACTTAAGAACTTTTTAGCAAGAAACAGGTTAGTTATGAGTTATAAATTTTGCATAACCGAAGTCTTCCCCTTTTTGGAATCATCAAACAGTGTAATCAGAGCATAATTTAAGCCAATGTGCAGTATTAAATGAATCATGACCACTAGGGCTATCACCAAGACAATCAGAGTAAGATAATAGAGATAACCAGTTCAATAGAGATAGAAAAATAAAGATAGACAAAATCTAAGAAATAGATACTTCATTGATCAAGCAAAATATGTCCTACAAGAGAGTAGGATAATAGCGACATCAAAAACATTCTAGGCACACACAAAAAAACTTATAAGGATAGGTTCCTAAGAAATTAAGAATGTAAAGCGGAGGATGGTGGAACAGGTACAATCAATTGTGTCAACTTGGGAATAGCCTCGGCATTATCCGCCCTTTCCTTAGCAAGATCCACCTATAATGTGAGAATTATGTCCTGAAGAGTGTCCTTTTCTTGAGAATGAGTGGCATGAGCTTCCTCTAACTCAACTAAGGTGTCAACCAATTTATTTCTCATCCTTTGCATGGGCGTTTCAACTTGCCTCATTGAAACACGCAGTGCAGCATGGTTAAAACCCCCAAGAATGTCCTTGGTAGTCTGAAAAGTCTAGACTTGTACTGAAACAACATAATCCTCAAAGATTAAGGCCAACCAGAATCCATAGGAAAGAGGCATAAGCCTTTTTGTCATCCTTTAACAACACTCTTTGCATGTGCTTAATTATAAAACTAGGAAAATTTATCTTTAGATTTGTGTCAATCAATCACATGAGGGTGATATCCAGATAGTTTGCTTTAGTGCATCGTTCCTTTAATGGTGTGATCATTTTATGAGCTACATCAAAGTAAAGTTGTTGGAGAGGTGACATTTCACGTTTAAGCACACGAAGATGCTGGAGAAGATTGAGGTTGCTTGGGAATTTCCAAATAATGGCTAATGCAGCTGCTAGGTTATCTAGGAGAGGCCATTCAAACTTGACATAGTAATCCCAGCCTCCAAGGGGAATAGAAAGGATACGAGCTATGTCCTCAGCCATAAAAGAGATAGATATACTACACACAGATGTTGTGAAGAGGTACCTTGGGCTAATCCATTGGTATAGAACTTACAAACTTCAAGGCGGCTAAATTTGCACTGAGTCTTTCCTTGGAGGAATAAAATGGAACTGCCATGGAATTCAATTTTATCCATGAGTGTGTCCACTTCAAAACCACCATAGTCAGTGATAACATTTCATCATATAAAGGATCATTTTTGAAAGTTTAGGACATGTGCCAATTGTGAATCAACTGGATCAGTAGTATGATCTCAGAAGAGAGAGAAACATCAACCTTAGTGGCTTCAAAATAAGAGGAAAGAACAATCCGAGTGACCCGTTTCAACGTCTTAGATTTAGGGGTAACTTTGGACTTTAGAGAAGAGTAAGGACATTTCTTTGGAGTATATTTCTTAGAGGAGGTTGGTGAGGGAGTAGTTTTAGGAGGCCGAAAAGCAGACGGTTTTTGAATTGAGTTTTTAATGATCTTTTCTCTACAAATTAATTGAACTAATAGATTTGATTTAGAGAGAGAGAACTTATGAGTGTAGAGGGAGTAAAAGAAGCCTGCATTTTTTTTCTTGCTAGCTTAAAGAGCTTTTTCAAGCTAAAGTTCTTCTTATATCTTTTGATTTATGGTGTGAGGATTTTGAACTGGAGAGGGACAAGATGATGATTCAAGATTGGGTTTATCCTTAGGGATGGAAATATGACCCCCATGTTTCTTGACTAAATGAGTTCGAACTCATTTTGAAATAGGAGGAGAGGTAGGTTCATCCTTACCAAAAAATATGTGAAGAGGGGCAATGTCTTGCACTAGGTTGGAGTAAAAAGACTTGAATGATTAATTTCAAGAAGAGTCTTTAGAAAAGGAATCAACCATGGAACGAAACTCGTTCCAAGTCCTAAAATTTGATCTTTTAATAGGAGGATCTGATGGAGTATCTAAAGATTTTGTTGGGTCAAGATGAATATTAATTGATAGAGATTGTTTGGAAGAATCAGTGGGATTATTTTTATTTTAGGAGGATGGATTTTAAGAAGCCATTATCAATAATTGAGATAATGTAAGTTACATGCGTCCTTTAAAAACACGGAGAAAAAGTAGAAAAGGTGGTTTAAAAGTGAGGTTAATGATGAAGAAAAGTGATTTCAAATAGGCATTTTATAAATGGTTTTAAAGGGAGATAGAAAGTATTGGAAGTTGCACCATGTAGGATTAAATAATTTTACAAGGAGTGGACAAATAGGAAAAAGAGTGGGGACGTTGACATGAAGATGCTGGCAGCTTTTATGAAAAGATGGGACTTTTGATTTTTGGCGACTACAAATATTGAGGGAATAGACAATTGAAACATGAGTACCCACCTGTTTCATGATGCATACTAAATAGCCTCACTCAAATAGGACATACATGGAAAAAAATCCATGAGCTCTACTTCTTTAGCTTTCTTAATTTTGCATAACTATTACATTACGTAGCATAAATCATCAATACACTGGAATTGAGACATACAATTAAATGTGCAAGTCTGAAATGAATAACAAAAGGCTAATTATGCAATGTAACCCTTTTATAACCAAACATTGAAGTTAGTATATGTTGTATTAATCATCCCCAAGTCTAACTTGTTCTTTTCAAAGTGTTTTCTTCCTAGTTAATAGTAAAAAAGTAAGCAATTTACTCTTCAGTGGAGTAAAACATCAGTGATATATAATTTTTTTCAATATTATCTCTAAGAAAATGATGTCTAATATCAATACATTTGGTTATTTTATGTTGAACTGGATTCTTGCAATATTTATGGCACTAGTGTTGTCATAAAATATTAGAACACACCTAACATCCATACCAAAACTGTAATTGCTATTTAATTTATAGTAATTGTGCACAACATGATCCAACAACAGCATACTTAAACTCAGCAGTTGACAAGGCCACAATGGTTTACTTTTTATTGGAACAATAAATCAAACATGATCCAATGAAGTGTGCCATACATATGGTTCTTTTTCTATTAACTAGTCGGCATCAACATAGTCCACCAGTTTGAAATTACTTCCTTTAAGATACCAAAGACCTATATCAGTAGTTTCTTTGAGATATCTTAATGTCCTTTTCACAAACTTAAGGTGATATTCCTTGGAATTAGCTTAAAACTTGCGCACAATCCAACAGTAAAGACAATCTCAGGACTGCTTCCAGTAAGATAAATGAGAGACCCAATCATTTTTTTGTACTACTTTTTTTCAACTGATGAACCTGTTTTATCCATGGCCAGTTTTGTGGATGTGCCAATGGGAGTGCTTATTTCCTTGGCTTCCTCCATGGAGAACCTTTTATCAGTTCCTTCAAATACTTTTGCTGATGAATTAGTGTTCTAGTAGAAGTTTGTCTAATTTATAACCCCAAAAGAAGTTGAGTTCATCAATCATGATAATCTCAAATTCACTAATCATAAGTTTGGAAAAGTCATGAGTCATGTTGATATTAGTTGAGTCAAAGATGATGTCATCCACATAAACCTATATAATTAATAGATCTTTGCTATTAAATTTTTAAAAAAAATGTTGTCAAATTTAACTCTTGTATGCCCATGATTCGGAAGAAATTTTAATAATCTTTCATATCAAGATCTTGGAGCTTGTATCAATCCATACAAGGTTTTGTCAAGCTTGTACACATGGTTAGAAAACTTAGCATTTTCAAACCCAGGAGGTTGCTTCATATATACTTAATCTTTTAGATAGACATTTATAAATGCACTCTCCACATCCATTTGATAAAGAGAGAATTCCTTAAAGGCCAAAAAAGCTACAAAGAGTCTAATTGCTTCACGTCTAGTCATAAGAGTAAAAGTCTCATCATAGTCTATGTCTTTCTCCTAATTGTATCCTTGGACTACCAGTCTTGCCTTGTTCCTTGTAACTTTTCCATGTTTATCCACTTTGTTTATTTTATACCCCCTAAGTTTTAATTATAGTCTTGTCTTGTGGGGAAGTCACTAAGTTCCAAAGTTTGCTTCTTTTAAACTGGTGAAGCTCCTCTTGCATGGCAATGATCCAATCTACACCAAAAAGTAATTTATTTACCTTTTTGGTTCAATCACTGATAGAAAAGCTTTGAAGGAATAGATATACTTTAATCAAGATCTGGTAGTAATCTCAGATGTAAGATCAATGAGAACTTTCTCAATTGGATAAGATCCTTGATACTTTTATCTTTTTGGAACCAACCCTTGTGAGCTATTGGGCTCACTGTGAATGACTTAAGCTGAAGTTGCTGATGATTTAGTTTCCTCTATTAATGTGCCTCTAGGGTGTTCTTTAGTTGGACCAGGTTGTACAACCTATTTCTTCTCCTATTCTTCAGTTTTACTTTCATCCTGCATGTTAATCTAAACATAAGATTCATCAAAAACAACATTCACACTTTCTTCAACACAGTTTATCCTTTTATTCAAGACCCTATAAGCTTTACAATGGTAATAATACCCTATAAATACTCCCTCATCACTTCTTGCATTAATTTCATCCAAATTATCTTTTCCGTTATTATGAATAAAACTTACTACTAAAGGTTCTAAAATGTGAAATATTAGGTTTTCTACCTTTGAGTAATTTATAGGGAATCTTTTATAGGATGTGCCTAATCATGCATTTATTCAAAATGTAACCAACAATGCTTATGGCCCCAACCCAAAGATTTTTTGCGAGATTTCCTACAAGCATCATTGTTCTATCAATGTATTCCAAAGTACTATTTCTCCTTTCTAGTACTCCATTTTGTTGTGGTGTTCCAGGAGTAATAAATTATGATCTATAGTATTTGTTAAACAAACTTTCATAAATTTTACATTTTCAAATTCAATACCATGGTTAGATCTTATGAAAACTAGAGAAGTGCCTAACTTCTTTTCTATTTTCTTAATAAAGATAGAAAAGGTATCAAAATCATATTCCTTCAAAGACAAAAATAGTATCTAGGTAAACTTGAAATAGTCATCAATAATTATAAAAAACATACCTTTTGCCTCCCCCACTTTGTAATCTCATTAGTCCACAAATGTCCATATGAACCAGCTCAAGACACTTTATTGTACTAACATGGTTATTTTGGCTTGAAATAAGATCTTACCTATTTTTCCCTTACACAATAACTACACACCTTTTCTTCTCTGAATTTTGTTTTGGTAAAACCCAGCACCATGTCCTTAATATTTAGTTTGTTTAATTACTTCAGACTTGCAGGTCCAAGTATTTTATGCCAAAAAAGGGGATCGTTTTTAATTCCACTTAGACAAGTTAGTCTTGTCCCAGGCATCCTCATGATATCAGTTTTTTTTACACATTTTTGTGTCTTCTAGTAATAAAAACATTCTCCTTGGTATCTATCCTTTTGACCTTACAACCTGCATAAGTAAATGTTACCTTATTATCTTTGTCATATAATTATGAGATGATGAGAAAGTGTTTCTTTAGTTCTTTCACAAGATAGACATCTTCCAGTGCTCTATATTTAGATTTGCCAATATTTTCAACTCCAGTAACAGTACCTTTTTTATCATATCCAAGTGACACCCCTACCCTATAAATTTTGGAGAGTGAGAGGAATTTTTGTTTATCTCCAATTATGTGTCTTGATCAAGTACTTTCCAAGTACCAGTGTCACTTGCCTCCTTTCACTCTAGCCTATAATACAAATTAGTGATTAGTTTTAGGTACCCACACAAGCTAAGGTCCTTTATTATGATAAAAAGAATGTATAAGTTTCCTTGTAGCCCATCGAGGTAACAGGTTGTCTAACCTATTTCACTGACCATCCTTGACTCTCTTCCTATTAGCTTGGGCTAATTTGGAGTCAAATTCTTTTACTAGATTTGTGCTTCTAGTTTTTCATTTATAGCAACTGGACATTCAGTGATTGGATGTCCTAGATTTCCATATATATAGGTTAGATCTTTTGTAGCATTAGAACTTTCATAAAAATACAATCCAGCCTTTTCACTGTGTGTTCTTTCACTTAGTTAATAAACATTTCTTGAAGAATTTGTCCACCTGTTAGCTCTTGCAAGATCATTTTTCAATTTGGATACTTTTTGATTTAATTTCCTTACTTTTTCTTTTTTACTGAAGCATTGATGTTTTAACTTAATCAGTTCAGACTCAATTTTTTCTCGTTCCTCACTGTTAACCTTCTGCCTTTTTTAGAAAGAGATAGTTTTAAAACTTTAAATTTGAGTCTCAAGTTTGATGAATTAAGTTTTCTAACATGTTCCTTTAGGATACAGTGTTTTTTTTAACATTGATTTTTCAAGCATCTAGATCAATATAATCAAGATTTAGGCATGCAATATACTACTGAGTATTTGAGCCCTATGAGAGGTTAGTTCTTGAAAATCATTAATTAAATCACTCATTAATGAAACAAGTTTTTTCTTAAAACAAATTCAACTTTTATTTTAGTTCAAGGTACTTACCTCAAAGGTTGCATCTTCTTCTTCTATAGCAGAGTCACCAATAGCTAAGAGAGTTGTCTCATCAACATCTTAATCATCTGATGAGTATGATCCCCAATTAGCAACCAAGCATACTCTTTATTTTCCCTCATCTTAGCTTTTTTTTAGTTCCTTTTTATATCTCTCCCTTTTTTTCAATTTTCCAGAGATAGCAATCCCTAATTCGGTGATCTATCTTGCCACATTTGTAACATCCAGCCTGATTATCATTGGAGTGCTTCTTGCTTCCTGTTCTTTTTTTTCTTTTAAAGAACTTACTGAAGTTTTTGTGATGAATGAAACTTGTTCCTCATCTTGTTGAATATCCTCATCACTATCAAATGCCTTCAAAGTTAATGCTTTCTCCTGAGCGGATTCATCTTTCTTTACCTCATTTATTTGCATATCATAAGACTTTAAATTTTCAACTATGTCATCCAAGGTCATGCTAGTGAGATCCTTTTTATTCTCTAATTGTCTTGACCTTAACATCTCATTTTTCTTTAGGCAGTACCCTTAAAATAATTTCTACCAGTTCTTCAAAAGAAATGACCTTTTCCAAAGATGTCAACTTATTAGTTTAAGAAGTTAATATTGTCATCATTTCATATAGTGATTCATTTTCTTTCATTTTGAAGGCCACACGTGCATTATCCAAAACATCTCAAATTGTTTAATAGTGGTACAATTTGACACCTTGTTATACTCAGCAGGATCCAGTCCACAAACTAGAATGCTTTTGGCCATTGTATTATTCCTTAATACAGTCAAATCCTCAGGGGTGATTTCATTTCTAACCTTCTTGACTTACTATTTTCATAGGGATTGTTGGTCTATTAGTGATCCTATCTCATAACACATAATATTCTACTTGATGAAACATTTCCATTCTAGCTTTACACCAAATGAAATTGGAACCATCAAACAGTGGTGGTCAAGTGGTTAATTGTCCTTCACTGTGCCCAATTGGTGGTGTGTAGTTCATCATGATGACCTTATCTTAGTTACTAACCCTTGTTAAGATAACCTGCTCTGATACTAATTTATAGAGTACACGACCTACTAGATTGCCTAATTAACTTTATTAATTACTTATGAGTGAAAAAAGTTGCCTAACGTGTTTCAACTAAGCTAAAATAGTATAAGTAAATGAGACAAGGAATTTCATGTGAAAAACACCAGACTCAAAAAGGTTTGATAAAACCACAGCCTATACCTCTACGTGATTTCGCCCCAAACTTTACGAAATAACTTTAAGCCTCGACAAATGACAAATTACAAGACTTATGTAATTTAGAAATTATAAACTCTAACTCTTACTCAACAAAACTCACAAACCTCTATGTGATCCCAAGTCTACGAGTTCCCCAACTTGAAGACAATAATCCTACTTCAGTTTATACTTTACTAAAACTATAATTACATCAAAATTACAACTCAAGAACCAAACCTAATACATAGAAACTAGGACACCTTATTTTCTAAGTAATAGAATCAAGTTCAACTACGTGTTCCCTCAAGCTGTGAACTGCTAAGTCAATGTGTCAATTGACTTTTGTTTTGTAAGTGCATGAAAGACTGTACAAGTCACTCCCTCTATTTAAACATAACTCTCCAAGGAGTTCTTCACATCAAACTTCTATCTTAAGTGAAACTCTCAACTCTTCAAAGTTTGTTATGAAGTGAAACTCCTTCTTCAAGTAGAACTCTTTTTCAACTCAACTTCTCTTATCCTTGGGTTTTATAATCACACTCAATGTCTTCTATTCCATATGTGATGATTACTTTTAATTCATCAACTGCATTAACTTATCCATTCCTGAAACCAAGTGCTCTTGTTCCTTCAAAGTAGTAAACTCTTTTGTGTACTATCCATCTTTTGCCTGTGTGTTGGTGAACCACTTCAACTAACATGTTTCAGCTATCTTTTCAATCACCAAAACTTTAAGAAGTCCAATATTTATTACTTCTTAATCCTTGTGCCAATAGGAAAGTGAATAAGTAAAGATTGATGCAGGGAGTAAATATTTTGCATGAATAACTCTCTAAATTAAGTCCTACGTCTCTAAGGATTTAAAAATAAATTGAAAGTATTCAGTATGCTCCTAGAAAAGAACCAGTTATTTTTTCTATACAAATGGAACATCAAACAAAAAATATACCACCAAAAGAGAGTAAACAAACCTCCCCCAACTAGATTTAAAAAAATTCCCCTCTAATCACATGATTTGTCATCTATATTTATAGAGTTTAAAACCATAATTAAATAGACTTATTCAATTTAGTTTCTCCTTCAAGTGCATATATAGTATTTAATGGCTTTTAATCACTTTTACCCTCAATTATTATTTTACAATATGTAGTCACTTGAGCCGAGGGTACTCTTTCGAAAACAACTTTTACCTCTACGAGATAGTAGTAAGGTCTGCGTACACTTTATCCTCTCCAACCTCACTTGTGAGATTTTACTGGGTATATTATTGTTGTACCATATCTAGTAATAATTAATCTAAAGTTATTAACTTTAACACTAGGAAGTAATGAAACTCTTTGAAAAACATCTCCAAAAAACTTTGGATCTAGGTCTTGCCTGATTCTGGAGAAGAAACTTTAGGTTTTCAGCATTGGAGAACAAAAAAACATGAAAACTAGTTTTTTATTAAAAGAAAACAAATTCTAAATGGGTATACAAGACAAAATATTAGTCTAATTAAGAGGTGAAAAAGACCCAATAAAAGATTAATAAATTTCTTAAGGGTGTGTTAATTTGGTATGAAGGAAAATACTTGCAATACCCCATACTAATCCTAGCTCGATTCAACTCTTAGTTGCATGCTTAAGGGGATTAAGGCTTGAAATTTTCACAAAGTGCTGGAGACTTAGTCATTTTAAGGCCTCTTAACTTCAAGGATTTTTAACTTGTTGTTTCTGACCCCGAGATGTTGGTTTTTGATTTAAAGCATGTTCATGGTCTTTATCTTAGTGTGTGAAGTGCTTATAAGGGTAAGAATGTTCATAGAAATCACTTAGAACAAAGTTGAGCTAAGAGCCTTTGATTCATCCAAAGTTTGGTATTCGATTCTATAAGGGTCAAATTTGAACGTGTATAATTTTTTATATACGTGAAATTTTTTATCTCAAGACACACCAAATTATAGATAATTGCCCAATGATACCAATTTAGCCTTAATCTGATACCCGAGCAAAAAGTTGTGATCATTTTTGTCAGAACCAGTAAGTCACTGTGATAAGACCGTGTCACGATGAGCCTTTAATCTACATTCCAGTTATGAATTTTTTGTTTAAATAATTATGGGGAAATAGGGTATTTCCCCCCTCAACCTAATCGTTCATAACACGATTTGGCATCAGTTAGGGCATAATTTTGCCCTCCTTCTCCAATTTTCCCCTCAAGAAAATCACTCCCCTCCCCAAGAATAAGAATTCAAATTCTTTATCCCCAATAAATCATGAATTCAAATTTCCCAAGTTCAAGAATTTTCAAATTCCTATATCATGTTTCATTAATTTTAGGATGAACCCTAAGTTATGAATTTATCCATGTTATCCTATTGTTTTCCCATGTTTAAGATATTCTCATGTATAAGCTTATGATTTTCATATGTTTGATTAAATGCTCGTGTTAGGGTCTTTGAACCATAATCACTTATTACAGTTTTTCAAGATTGATATCGTATTTTGTACTCATCTGTGCTGGTGGATTATAAACAATAGATACCTATGTTATTTACATAAATTTAGCTTTTCAAGTATTCAGACAGTTAATTCATGAATCTTATCAACATACTCAAATATTCATATTCATGTTGAGCTTTATCAATTTATATATTCATAATTACTCCAGAATCTGTATCCACTGTTATTTTCATAATATCATGACCTGAACTTATCAGTTATCACTGTGTACACCAGTTAGTATTTCAGTGTCTTTCTGTTGGGAGTAGGATTTAGCATCGACCTAACATAGGGATGACGTCTCCCCCGTCAGTTAGGCATGAGATGTTAGTACCAGTCCCTAAGTTCCAGGCCTATGGCGCCACCGTAGATTTTGAGGTGTCCCCTGTCAGTTAGACATGGCACCCTCGTCCTTTGGGATATCAATTTAGTGATTACTACTGTTTAGGTTCTATTTCGAAAGCAAGGATTAAACAACCCTCGTCAACATGGGTCAGACATTGGTCTCCATGATAGCTCACATAGTTTATATCAGTTACATGATATCTCCCACAGTCTCAGTCAGTATTCAGTATGTTTTCAGTTCAGGTTTGCTTGAATAAGTGTACAGACTTTTAGATACTCAATTTTTCAACTTCAGTTTTTCAAATTTCAGATTTATCTTAGTAGCATAACAAATATACACTTAGTCTTGCATTCTCAGATATCTTAGTTTTTATACATTCATGCTCGGTATATTTGTATATCCAGATCCTTGAGTTATGTCAATTTCCATCCCGTAGTTTTAGACCCTATATTCATACAGTACCCATGTTTTACTATTTTTCAGCTTCAGTTCTACTTATATTATAAAAGAAGAGTTTTAAGAAACTAAGCATAGTGATTTACCAGACTACCAAATTATATTTTATACATGTTTTAAGACACTTCAGCTTTCAGTTTATTTCAGCCTCTTGTTGAGTCTACTTACCCTTAGCATGCATGATTTAAGATTACGTATGAAATCAGTTTTACTTATTGCATTTTCCCCTGCTTAATCAGTACATTCTAGAAGTGTTGACCTACATATATGTCTGTGTGGCTACATTATTTCATAATATAGGTACCAAATATAGTCCATACATAAGAATCAGATAGTTACAGTTTCCAGCTAGGTGATTAGTTCTCGTATTTTAGGGACTTCAGTCAAATGTTGTTGTTCATGTAATTTACTTTATTATGCATATATTGATTAGTGGTAGTTGGAGGCATGTCCCAGCTATCTATAGTTAGTATAGTAGAGGCTTCATAGAGGTCAGTCAAAGTCAGTCATATAATTTAAGTTCTCTCTTCAGTTTTATCATATTATAAATTGTATCATTATTATATTTTTCCCAAAGTTTGTCATGATTATATTTCTGCAGCGAAGAACTAGCTATTTAATATGTTTTAAATCAGTTGCTCAATAGTATGCCAGTTCATGTGTTAGCTTGGGATCACTTGTGGTTCCAAGCATCTTGTTTTAACTAGGGTCCTAAATTGTTTATGAATTCATGCCTAGCAGAGTCTTGCGTAATAGTACAGAGATGTCTATACTTTTTTTCGAGAGGCTACAGGGAATTTACAAAATGTTTCCTTTCTTTCATGTCTCAGATCTTGCAATAGAAGTGTTCTTTAAGGAACTTATGCAGATTTTCATGTTAATATATTCATGCCATCTCTACCTTATTCTTGAAGCAACAAAAATAGTCAAGCTCAATTCCTTACCGATAGAGCTTTCACAGGAAGTCCCCATAGGCAGTTATGGGATTACACTGTAATACCCCGTGAATTTTCCTAGCTTAAATTTTCCCCTAGAATGTTAAGGGATAGCTTCACAAAATAAATACTAATTAGCTTTCCAACGATATAAGATTCACATAAATCTGATAACCGGGTAAAAAGTAATGGTTATTTTAAGTCCCAGTCAAAAAATATCATCATTTTGATCAATAGTGTGTCGCGTAGCACGTTTAAATTTCCAATTATCCCAGGCCCTCCGTAATAATGGCGCATCTCGGAGAGGGTCAATTTCCTATTTGTCAATTTCAAGGGTCCAGCGCGATAATGGCGCATCGCGTCATGTGCCAAAATGGCATTCCAAAGAGACTGCGATGTCTCTGCATTGCAGAGCCTGCCCATTTTCCAATCGTAGATTTCCAGTGAGCCACCGCGATAGTGGCGCGTCGCGGTGGCCACCCATATCGGGAAAATATATGTTTTCCAGTTTTGTATAAAAGTTTAAAGGGAGTATTTTGGTTAATCCCCAGGGCCCCAATCCATCCAAAACACCTCATTAATCATATACTAAGGCACTTTATGCTTATTTCATCACTTTTCTCTAAAAAGCAAATCCTAGTTCATCAAACTTCCTCCCCAAGAAATCCAAAATTTCTCCATTAATCCTCCAAGATAATTCAAGATTTAGAATTCCCAATTCAAGAACTTTAAGAAGTCATCTCCAGAACATCAATAAAGATCCAAGATTCAAGTTCTAGAATCTAGATCATCCAACAAGGTATGAGAGGTTTGAACAAGGATAATTCTTTTATCCTCGTGCCCAAAACTTTATTTTAATTACAAATTTACTGCAACTTATATGATTTTTCATGAAATTCAAGTTAGGGTTTATACCCATTATCATTATTTGCAAGATTATGAGATTTTCCATGATTTAGAAGTTGAATTACATGATTATATTTATAATTCCATGCATATTGTTGATATTTCCAGATTTTATGATGAATTATAAGTGTTTACATCATCAAGCATGAATTTTTAGATGTTTTAACATGAGATTGTTGCATGGGTTATTATGCCCTAATTAAGATTTTTATTTTAAGATTATTTGTTCTATAACCACCCTCAAATAAGATTATTCTTAGATTATTGATAAAGATTTGACCTTTTTGTCCTAAGCTAAGATAAAGAATCCACTTTGTTCAGATAACTTGAGATTTAAAGAAAGAAAAGCATAATTGGTTTTCTTGTAAACTTTTGTGCTAGTTTTGAAGTGGATTTCTTAAGATTTTGAGCATAAGAATGGGAGTAGTATTTAGCACTGATATGGGTAGGTTACTACGATTTCATAACCCAGAACTACGTGCCAACATAGGATTCAAATTATTTCCACTTCTATGTAGATGACTCAGATTATGATCACATTAGATAGAAGTTCTATTCCGATGGAAACGGTAGAACAGTCCTACCTAATAGAGGCCAGTCGTGGGACTCCATGGATGCTTACATAGTGTATGTTGGTTATAAGAACCTCCAAAAAGATGTCCCCTACTCTTAAAACAGTTTAATGATTTGAAGCCCTAAGATATACAAAATAAGTTTTCAAACTTCACTTAGCCTATGTGATTTGAGAAATAGAACAAAGATGCAGATTTCAGAACTAAGTGTGATGACTCATAATATTTAGATTACATATTTTATTATTCATGATTTTACTTTCGAATTTCAGATTACCCGAGCCCAAGTGAGTCATTTATATTTAGCATGCATGATTTTATAAATTGTGATGATATTGTTACTTATTGCATATACCTCCATATACTCAGTACATCCTCAAAGTACTGATCCACATATATGTCAATCTGCTACATTATCTCATAATATAGGTTCAGGTGCTCAGTCTCAGCAGTGTGAGTGATCTTCGAGCATGTCTCCTACATTCCTACAGTTGGTGAGTCCTCATAGTTTGGGGACTTAGATGTTCACACTTTCAGTTTATTAGTATATGTTCCATCATTCATTTCAGATAGTTGAGTCAGCTGGGGCATATCCCAGTGGCTCTCTAGATTCAGATAGTAGAGGCTTGTTAGACTACCACATATAGTATTCAGATTTCTATTTTAGTACACAGAGTTTCAGCATTTGCTTTATCAGACTTTTGAGATTAGTTGATTCAAACAGTTTTATGCATATATTATGATTTTTCTTTTATGTTTTCCCCTATTTTGAGATTTAGATTTAGAAAAGACAACCAGGGTTAGCTCAAGACTACTTGTACTTCGAAGCACCGTGTGGCATCTCGAGAACTAGATTTTAGGGCGTTACACACGCGTAGACTCAAAAGTATTCCATCAATTCTTTTAAGTTCCAAAGTTTGAAGGACTTTATTCGTGTCCATACTAGTGCATTAATCCCAAGTCAAATGTGATTTCAGATCCCTCCTTAGAATCCTATGACAGTATACGATCTAGAGTTAGAAGAAAGAAACCCAGAAGTTTAGTAGCAGTAGAATAGGGATAGTTTTATCTGAATTTAGTAGATTATGTATCCATAGAGATAGTTCCATGAAAGGTGAACCAGTAGGATTAAAATAGTGTATGCAAGAATTTAAGTTTATTTATTTGAAATTATATGTTGTTGATGTTGGGTATGTTGGTGTAATGGTAACTCACAAGGTTTAGATGTGATGTTAGTAGGTTATGAAGGAAGTTAGTATGGTTAATTGGACTTTGGGATTACCCATGTTAAGTTTTATAATCTAAGTTTGAATTTTTGAAGATTAAGCAAATAGAAAGAAAAGTTGAAATTCTAGGTGGTGATTCTCCCAAAGATTCTAAGTTAATCGGTGTTTAAATTGTTATATGATAATTGTGGGGCTATAGAAAGATAAGAGTTGTATCTTAGAGGGAAGTATTAGCAGTGGCTTTTAAATTTTTAGGTGTAGTTTTTCAAGGTAAAATTATCTATGTGTATTGTTATATCTTGAACTCTAGAGTAATATAATTGCAGTTCAGCTTAGAGTTATTAAAGGGTTCCACAGAATTATAATGATAGATTAAAGCTAGGGAGGGGTATGATAGGACAAGTAACCAAGTCAGGCTTTCAGATTCTAGCAGTGATGCTAGAGTATTATAGAACATCAGTAGGGGGGGAAGATGCCCGACCCATTATTATCTTAGTGCAAAGTTTTGTTCTTCATTCATCATGATATCTACTCATGCATTACATGTCATCTCCATGATCACAGTTCATGTTCATGCACATAATAAAGAATCATGTACTCTCCCAGTTTCTAGTATGAGGATTTCCAATTTATTCAACAGTATGAATCATATTCCATGAAATTTTTGAACTCCAAACTTAGTTCATGCAACTCATGACTCAAGTACTCATGTTCTACAAAATGTTTAGTTCTAGGTATTCATGTTGCACTCTTAATGATCAACAAAATTCAAATTACGCCATGTATATCCTTAGTTTTGATCTCTCTAATGTATCCATGTCATAGGTACTCTATTCGTCAGGCCTCAATTAAGTGCCCAAGTTAAGTGTCCAAGTTGTAACACCCTGAGAGTACACCCGTGAGCTAACCCGTGAGTTTGTACCTGCTGTGAGCACTAAATAGAATAATAACATATGCGGACGACCAACTGATAAGCCATAAGATTTTAAGTAATAAAATCGATAAAATCTGTAAGCCAAACTAATAATACTGATAAAATATCTAACAATGACAACTGAAGTCGAAATACTAGATAGCTGACTGTAGTGCTCGAAAGCCTCTATACTGATTGAATAAGAGTTGATGGGACAGGCCCCAACTAACTACAACTAACTACTAAACTATAAGCATGAAATAAAGTAGTTTTTCCTCAAAATATGAGAACTCACCACTACTACGGCTGATAGTTTGGGAAGTATATGCGTGATTCGAGAACAGGGCATCTGAACCTATGATATGATACATCATAGCACAAAAAAAGAGAATGTGATCATTACTTTGAATGTACTGGTATGCTAAATTAAGGCTGATATGCATAATTTCATGAACTAGATTAGTAACTGTCTGAATATATATATATACATAACATGAAGTACTAAATAGAGTGCATAAAATCTGTACATAATGAGGATATGTGAAATCTGTAAATACTGATGATGCATGAAATCTGTAAGTATTGAGAATGCATGACCAAGCATAAAATAAATTGCAATTATAATCTGTTAATACTAAAATAGTGAAATCTGATGACTGAATCACTAATATCTATATGTTATGGTCAAGCAACTGGAACTGAATTACTGAACTAATTACAGGACTAAGACTGTGGAAGGTATCATCTAATCGACATGCCCCAATCTGAGCTAATCAGGATACAACCTGTAACCCCAGTTAGAAGGGTGTTAGTACCGTGCCACGGGTACTAATGCTAGCTATGTAGATCCACTATACTGATGTACTATCCCGAAAGACTAACGATGTTAAACCTAAACTGATGGGTGACCCCTATGAGGTAGTCAAGCCTAATCTAATGAGTGAATTCTCATATCCTACGCTGGCTACATAGTTATGGATTACAGGGACTGCTACTAACGACTCTGCCTAACTAATGGGGACGCCACCATCCCTGCACTCGCTCGGTGCTAAACCCTACTCCCAACTGAACTGACTCAAAATGCTGAACTATTCTAAGTTTAACTGATTCTGATGTTTGACTAATCTGATAATGCTCATAAAATATTCTGAAACTATTTGGAAGATACTGAGACTAGATAAACAACTAAGTTTTTGGGTATTCATAACCCCCAGGACTCAATAGCAATAATGGTAATGTAGTACTTAAGCTTGGAGGATATAACATGAAAGATTTTATCAAATCTTCATTCTTGTAGGCATTTTATCAAACACTTGATATACATAACCTAAACTAGTCATGGGAATAGTATAAAACTTGAAGTAATAACATGATTTCGACATCAACAACACTAATCATGGTTAGAGTCTGTGTACAACCTTATTTGAACACATAGGGTTTAATAATAGTATCAACTTTACGTAAAGATGATAAAGAATCAAAGTTCATGGAGGTTCATGATTATAACACAATTAAAAAATCATGGTAGCTTGTAAGGTCACAACTTGAATTTATAAACATGGTTACTTGGACTCCATGGGTGAAAGGGACCCATGAATGAACATCTAACATACCTGAGAAAATTAATTCTTGAATTTTCTTGAAATTTTTTTGAGAGTTGGACTTGATTCTTGAAGGCTAGGATTTTGCTAACTAAGAGAATTCTCTTAATTTTAGGAGAAATTAAATAGAATAATGAATTAACTAGATTATTAGGGTTAAATCACATGTTTTGGACTGATTAAATTCATGGAAAAGACCAAATTGTCCCTGAAAGAAATTAAAATTTTGTCACTGGAATCCCGACTTTGGCCATCACCGCGATGTGGTGGCATCGCGGTGAGCCACTGAAAGTTGGCTGAAACTATTTAAAAATGAACAATTGCAAAAACGGACTTTGGCGCGATGCGGTGTAATCGTAGAGCCTCACTGGAAATTAACAACTGTGAAAATACCCCTTAGCGCAACGCGCTATTATCGTGTTGACTTATTGAAAAATGCCAATTGAGAACTGGAACTTCACCGCGATGTGATGGAATCACAGTGTTTCACTAGAAACTGACAAATGCCATTTGGCTTGTCACCGCGATGCGGTGCTTCTCAATTTGACACACTGTCTCACTAAAAGTGGCATAACTTCTCACCCAGATATCGAATATTGGCAAAATTTATATCGTTGAAAAGCTAATTCAATTTCCTACTCAATGGTGGTCTTAAGATGGAAAATTCTATGTAATTTGAAAGTTTTTTTTAGGAATTCTCATGTACTACGAGATAAACTGAGCTAGGAATATATAGGGTATTATAATATCTCCCCTTTGAGAACATTCATACTCGAATGAATCTGATTTAAGTTAAAAATACTAAGGAACTGAGTTTACACACTAGACATACACAACTAAAACATGATTACATGACTGAAACTACTGATAAACGAAGTTTTTATGCTGAAAATAGATAACTGAAGCATGATTACATGGCTGAATTGATTCATGAATGCATAACTGTCATGAGAATGATATGCAATGGTAATTGATACCAAGTTTGTAACCATAACTGAACATAGAACTGAATAAATCTAAGATAGATTGTTACCTCTAGCGAGTCTGAGTGTCCTTAGAAGAGGTAAGGATACATGGTCAATATATCTACTTCTGATTCCCAAGTAGCTCCCTCTATGGACTGATTCCGTTAAAGAACTTTGCCCAAGGGAACTTCTTTGTTCCTTAGTCTATGAATATGGCGATCAAGGATTTAGACTGGGACCTCTTCGAAAGAAAGATCATTCTGAATGCTTATGCTTTCTAATGGAAAGACAACTGTCGGGTTTCCAATGCACTTCTTTGCAAGGAGACGTGAAACACTGGGTGTACTGATGCTAAGTCTGCAGGTAACTCAAGCTCGTAAGCTACCTTTCTGAAATGGTTGAGAATTTTGTAAGGACTAACATATCGGGGACTAAGCTTCCCCTTCTTACCAAACTGCTTTACTCCCTTAATGGGAGAGATCTTTAGATATACAAAGTCACTAATCTCAAACTCAAGATCCTTCCTTTTTACATCTATATAGGATTTTGTTGGCTCTGGGCAACCTTAAGCCTCTCTCTGATCAACTGTATATTCTCTAAAGCATCAAACACCAAGTCAGGTCCTACTTCCACGGCCTCACCTACTTCAAACAAACCAATCGAAGATCTACATCTCCTTCTATATAGAGCTTCAAATATAGACATTTGAATACTGGAATGATTATTGTAAGCGAATTCAATTAAAGGCAAGTGGTCATCCCAACTTCCCTTAAAGTCAACTATATACGCTCTCAACATATCCTATAGGATCTGAGTGGTCTTTTCTACTTGACCATCCATCTAAGGGTGGAAGGCTATACTGAGGTGAACTTGGGTACCAAGACCATTCTGAAAGCTTTCCAAAAGTGATAGGTAAACTGAGTACCTCTGTCTAAGATGATAGATAGCAGAATATCATGCAACCTAACCAACTCTCTACGATAGATCTTGGCATAGTCCTCGGCTGAATAAGAAGTATGGACTGGCAAGAAATCGGCTAATTTGGTCATCCTATCTAAAATGACCCAAATCGAATTATGCTGACGACGAGTAAGAGGCAAACTGTCACAAAATCCATCTTCACTTCCTCCCACTTCCAAGTGGGAATAATGAACTCCTGCATAGACCCAATAGGCTTTTGATGTTCAATCTTAACCTATGACACGTAGAGCACTTAGCTACAAACTCTTCAATGTCTGTCTTTATCCCACTCTACCAATAGATCTCTCACAAGTCATGGTATATCTTACTGTCCCGTACCATGCACTTCTGCAAAAATTCGCTGTCTTAACTCGTCAATACACAAAACACACAATCTACCTTGGTAATTCAATACACCATCTCCCCTTTGGGAGAAAATCTCCACTTTCTGATCTTTGACTGACTCTTTTAACTTGACTAGGCAAGGACCTCTATCTTGACTCTTTTAACTTGACTAGGCTAGAATCTCTATCTTGCTTTTCTTTTACTTCAGAAACCAAAGATGATTCCAAAATATTCTGTACCCAAACACTACCCTCAGCTGAATCAACTAAACGAGCACCTAATCTAGTAAGCTGATGAACTTCCTGAACTAATTTTTTCTTATCATCCTCAACGTGAGAAACACTACCAATGTACAATCTACTTAGGGCATCTGCCACTATATTTTCCTTGCTCGGATTATACAAAACACTCATGTTATAATCATTCAATAACTCTAACCACCTCCTGATGTAGATTCACATACTTATGCAAAAATACATACTGCAAGCTTTTGTAATCTGTGAACACCTCTACATGCACCCCATACAAATAATACCTCTAAATCTTCAATGCAAACACAACCACTTCTAATTCAAGATCATGGGTAGGGTAATTCTTTTCATGGGGCTTAAGTTATTTGGAAGCATAGGCTATGACCTTACCTCTCTGCATCAAAATACAACTCAAATCGACTCTAGAAGCATTGCAATACATAACAAACCCATCTGAACCATCTGGTAATGTCAAAACTGGGGCTGAGGTGAGTTGAGTCTTCAACTCCTGAAAAATCTTATCATAGGAATCTAACCACTGAAACTTAACTTTGTTCTGAGTCAATCTGGACATGGGGGGTGCAATAGACGAAAATACTTCAACAAACCATCAATAATAGCTAGCCAAACCCAAAAACTCCTGATATCTGATGGATAAATAGGTCTAGGTCAGTTTCTCACCGCTTTGGTCTTTTGAGGATCAACTCTAACGCCATTACCAAAAGTAATATGGCCAAGGAAGGCTATTGACCTTAGCCAAAATTTGAAATTACTGAATTTAGTGAACAACTGATGGGCTCTAAAGGTCTGTAATACAATTCTGTGATGGTTTGCATAATCATTTTTGGTGCGGGATTAGACAAGAATATCATCAATGAGGACTATGACCAACATGTCCAAGTACCACTTGAACACATGGTCCATCAGGTCTATAATAGGTGTTGGGGTATTACTAAGACCAAATGACATGATTAGGAATTCAATGTGACCATACCGAGTTCTGAAAGTTGTTTTTAGAATGTCACATTCTCTGACTCGGAGCTGATGATAGCCTGATATGAGGTCAATCTTAGAAAAGTAATTGGCACCCTGAAGTTGGTCGAACAAGTCATCGATTCTGGGAAGTGGATATTTGTTTTTTATTGTGACTTTGTTCAACAGACGGTAGTCAATACACATTCTAAGAGAACTATTTTTCTTGTGCACGAATAAAACTGGTGCGCCCCACAGGGAGACACTGGGCCTGATGAATCCCTTATCTAGAAGAGCTTTCAATTGTTCCTTCAATTCTTTGAGTTTGGCTGGAGACATTTTATATGGTAGAATAGAAATGGGCTGAGTATCTGGAAGAAGGTCTAATCCAAAGTTAATTTTCCTTTCGGGAGGAACTCCAGGAAGATTTTCAGGGAATACATCTGAGAATTCATTTACTACTGGAACTGACTCAAGGCTCAGAGTCTCTAAACTAGAGTCTTTGACTCGAACAAGATGGTAGATACACCCTTTGGATATCATTTTTCTTGCCCTAAGGTACAAAACAAGTTGACCCCTATGCGTTGTAGTACTACCTCTCCATTCAAGGACTGGCTCATTTGGAAACCAAAAATGAACAACTATGTTTTTGCAATCAACTGAAGAAAAGCATGAGTGGGGCCAATCTATACCAAGCATGACGTCAAAATCTGTGATCTCTAACTCTACAAAATCATCTGAGACATTAAAGTCGGTCAGTTCTTATATAGCCTCCATGATATGATAGAGATACCTACTGGGGTAGACACTGAGAAAGGCTCTAGTAAGATTTTGGGATAGACTCAGAAGTTGATGGATATATAAGGGGTTACAAAAGAAAGAGAAGGCCCGGAGTCTAATAAAGCATAAATATGTAAATAAAAAACCTGTAATAGACCAGTAACTACGTCAGGAAAGTTTTCCTAATCTTGCCAGGATTGAAGAGCATACAATCTGTTTGGACACTGACCACTGATAGCACTGGAAGTGACACCTTACTGAGTTGGACGACCAGCTGGAACTGATGACTGATGTGACTGGCCCTCTTGGCGCAAATCCCTAGCTTTATAAGCAACTACCTGACACTTCTGAATTTGGTGGCCTGGCTTGCCATACCAAGAGCATACATCACTTCCCGCTCTATACTTACCCTGGTGGTTTCTACCATATTTTGGCAAAGAGGATTTGTACAAGCACTATTCACGCTCCCCTGTAACTTAGAGCCAGGCGCTCTATCCCTATTATCATTTTTTAATTTGGGTACTGGGGTACTAGGTGAAGATTGAACTGGTACTGAAGATTTCTAGTGAAACTTTGGATGATTACCATCTTCTGATCTTAGCTGATTGAAATTAAAGCTACCTGTTCTAGCCCTCTTGCTCTCCCTTTCCTTCTCCTTAGTATTTTGTTCCTTAATCTGTTGAGAATGGACCATAATCATAGACAATTCCATCTCCTTAATCAACATCACAGTTCTACACTACTTAACCATACTATCAGACACCCTAGATATGAACTTGCTCATTTTATACCTGCTATCAGCTACCATATAAGGAGCATATCTGGATAACTATGTAAACTTGAGGGAATACTCCCTCACACTCATGTTTCCCTACCTCAAGTAGATAAAATCTAATATTTTGGCCTCTCTCAGCTCTAGCAGAAAGAATCTATCTAAGAAAGTTGTAGCAAACTCTTTCTATTCAATAGGCCCTACGTTTGTGCCTCTATCTACCTTTCACTGCTTAAACCATGTATGAGCTACATCTTGCAATTAATAAGAAACTAATTCAACACTCTCACTGTAAGTCACCCCCATAATATTTGTTACCTTCTGGACCATGTCTAAGAATTCTTGTAGATCCTCTTTAATTTTGGATCTAGAAAAAAAAAGGATTTATTTGGGTGGTCCCAAATCATGGATGTGGTAGTATTGTCCATTGGTTTGGCCGGGTCAGCTGATGGCTAAGAATTCTGAGCAGCTATAGTGTGGGCTAGAATAGAGAATGCATCTCTGAACTCTACATGAGAAACGCGCTCATTCAGGGGATCTTCCTAAATGGGCTGAGGTGCTGGCTAGTTTTTCGTTCTTTTTCCATTAGTCTTTTTGAGAGGCATGTTCTAAAAATGGAATAGAGATTAGATTAGATAGAGAATTTAACATGAGCATTATGCTTACTCGTACGACATGAATACTGAAAGAAGGAAAACTTTTCCTAAAACATCTTACAACCTCTTATTCATAAGTGTGGTGCGCTATACACCCATGGATAAGACTTTAATAGACATGGCTTTCAGACTCCCTAGGACACTTTAAAACTCTAGGCTCTGATACCAAGTTTATAACTCCCCAAGATTACACCCTTGTTGTCACATGATGTTTACAGTCCCGAGGAACCACAAGCTAATCTATGAGATGGTACCAGCTATGAGCACTGAATAGGATAATAATATACGTGGATGAACAACTAATAAGCCATAAGGTTTTATGTAATAAAACTTATAGAATCAATAATCCAAAATGATAATATAGATAAAAAAATTTGACAATGAGAACTGAAGTCTGAATACTGGATAACTGACTGTAGTGCATAGACCCTAACTAACTCCAACTAACTACTAAACTGAAACATGAAATAAAATAGTCTGTCCTCGAAATATAAGGACTTACCACAACTATGGTTGATAGTTTGGGAAGTTTATGTGTGATCTAAGAATCGGGCATCCGAACCTATGATATGATACATCATAGCGCAAAAAAAGAGTATGTGATCAGTACTTTGAATGTACTAGTATGCTAAATGAGGTAGGCTAATATGCATAATTTTATGAACTTGAATAGTAACTGTCAGAATATATATATAAATAACATGAACTACTAAATATAGTGCATAAAATCTATAGATAATAAGGATACGTGAAATTTATAAATACTAATGATGCATAAAATTTGTAAGTATTAAGGACGCAAGACCCAGAATATAACATGTTCTGAATATAATTTGTAAATATTGAAATACTAAAATCTGATAACTGAATCACTAATATCCATATGCTATGGTCAAGCAACTGAAACTGAATTACTGAACTGATTACTGGACTAAGACTGTGGGAGGTATCATCTAACTGACATGCCCCAATCTGAGCTAATCGGGGTCCAACCTATAACCCCAGTTGGAAGGGTGTTAGTATCTTACCACGGGTACTAATACTAGCTCTATGGATCCACTATACTGATGTACTATCCTGAAGGACTAAGGGTGTCAAGCCTAAACTGATGGGTGACCCCAATGAGGTAGTCAAGACTAATCTAATGGGTGACTTCTAATATCTTACACTGGCTACATGGTTCTAAACTAAAGGGACTACTACTAATGACTTTGCCTAACTGACGGGAAAGTCACCTTCCCAGCACTCGCTTTGTGCTAAATCCTACTCCCAACTGAACTATTCTAATTTTAACTGATTTTGATAACTTACTGAACTGATAATGCTCATAACATATTCTGAGACAATTTTGAAGATACTGAGACTAGATAAACAACTAAGTTTTTAGGTATTCATAACCTCCAGGATGCAATGGCAATAATGGTAAAATAGTACTCAACCTTGGAGGATATAACATGAAAGATTTTATCAAATATTCATTCTTGTAGGCATTTTATCAAACACTTGATATACATAACCTAAACTAGTCATGGGAATAGTATAAAACTTGAAGTAATAACATGATTTTGACATCAACAACACTTAATCATGGTTTGAGTCTGTGTACAGCCTTATTTGAACACATAAGGTTTAATAATAGTATCAAGTTTATGTAAACATGATAAAGAATCAAAGTTCATGGAGGTTCATGATTAAAAACAATTAAAAAATCATGGTGCTTGTAAAGATCACAACTTGAATTTAAAAACATGGTTACTTGGACTCCATGGGAGAAAAGGACCCATGAATGAACATCTAACATACCTGAGAAGATTAATTCTTGAAGTTTCTTGAAATTTTCTTGAGAATTGGACTTGATTCTTGAAGGCTAGGGTTTGCTAATTGAGAGAATGCTCTTGATTTTGGGTGAAATTGAATAGAATAATTACTTAAATAGGTTATTAGGGGTTAAATCACATATTTTGGACTGATTAAATTCATGGATAAAGACCAAATTGTTCCTGAAAGAATTTAAAATTTTTATCACTGGAATCCCAATTTTGGCCATCATCGCAATGCAGCAGAATCGCGGTGAGCAACTGAAAGTTGGCTGAAACTATTTAAAATGGACAATTGCAAAAATAGACTTTGTCATGATGTGATGGAATCGTGGAGCCTCACTGGAAATTAACAACTATAAGAAAACCCCTTAGCGCGCGCAGTTATTGTGTTAACTCAATGAAAAATATCAATTAAGAATTGGAACTTTACCACGATGTGATTAAATCTCGGTATTTCACTGGAAATTGCAAATTCCATTTGGCTTGTCACCGCGACGCGGTGCTTCTCAATTTGACATGTTTTCTCACTAAAAGTGCCATAACTTCTCACCCAGATATCAGATTTAGGCGAAATTTATAATGTTGGAAGGATAATTCAATTTCCTACACAATGGTAGGTCTAAAGCTAGAAAATTGTAGGTATTTTGAAAGTTTTATATAGGAATTCTTGTGTACTGAGAGCTAAGCTGAGCTAGGAAAATATGGGTTATTACAAGTCTTTTCTTCATGAAACCAGATCCAGCTTGATGTAATGGTTACTCATAAGTTAACTCTCTCATTTCTATCTCAACGTTAAACTATTCTCATGTCATTGCTTGTATTCAAGGAATTAGTTCAGTTCATGATATTCAGTTTATGTATCATGTTTCAAACTCAGTTATGTAATCATGTTTCAAGTTCTGTATGTTCAGTATATGATATCAGTTTTCCAATATTCTCAGCCTAAATAGTCTTATTTGAAAATGAATGTTCCCAAGAGGGAGATACTGTAATACCACATACTAATCCTAGCTCGATTCATCTCTTAGTTTCATGCTTAAGGGGCTTAAAGCTTGAAATTTTAACTAAGTGCTGGAGACTTAGTCATTTTAAGGCCTCATAACTACAAGAATTTTTAACTTGGTTTTCTCGACCCCAAGATGTTGGTTTTTGTGTTAATTCATGTTCGGGGATGTAATAAGTATGTCTCAGGGGAGTTTTGAATTTTTCGGGCAAGGTTTGGGTCATATTTGGATCACGAGTGCAACAAGTCACCACGGTAGGGCCGCGTTATGATGACATTTTGTTTGGCACGTACATCGCAGCGCGGTGAAGGTGTTTTCATCTACTTCTTGATTTATAATTGAATTCATGTGTTATGATCTTTATCTTAGAGTATGAAGTGCTTATGAGGTGAAGAATGTTTATAGAATCACTTAGAACAAAGTTGAGCTAAGAGTCTTTGATTCATCCAAAGGTTGGTATTTGATTCTACAAGGGTTAACTTTAAAGATGTATAATATTAGATATACATTTAATTTTTCATCTCAAAACCCACTAAATTATAGATAATTGGATTAGCATTCCAATGATACCAATTTTTCCTTAATCTGATACCCGAGTGAAAAGTTATGATCATTTTTGTCAGAACCAATAAGTCCCCGCGATAAGACCATGACGTGACGACCCTTTAATCCACATTCCAGTTATGAATTTTTGGTTAAAATAATTGAGGTAAAATTGGGTCTTTTCTCCCCTCAATCCAATCATTCATAACACGATTTGGGCTTCAGTTAGGGCATAATTTTGCCCTCCTTCACCAATTTTCCTCTGAAGAAAACCATTTCATTCCCTAAGAACAAGAATTCAAATCCTTTCTCCCCAACAAATCAAGAATTCAAGTTCCCTAAGTTCAAGAATCTTCAAGAAAGCATCAAGAATTGTGTTTTCCTCTCAAGTTAAAAGTTTAAGGTATGTAGGAGTTCATCCATGGGTCCCCTTTCACCCATGGAACCCAAAACACTCTTTTCTTTCAATTATAGAATGAATTTTCTATCATTAAGGTATTTTATATGTTCAAGCAAGATTGAATTTTATGTTTCTATGGTGCTTTTAATTCGATTCAATCCATGTGTGACTCCATCCAAGATTTTGAATTTCTCATGCTATGAATTTGAGTTTCCCATGCTTTATTCAAGAGAATTCTAAGATAGATCCTAAATTTGTTATTTTTAGGAACACTCTCATGCTTTAAATTCATGTTTTTCACATGTTTGATGAAATTGCCACATCATTTTCGATTAATTTCAAGATGAACCCCAAGTTATGAATTTATCCATGTTATCCTATTGTTTTCCCATGTTAAAGATATTCCCATGTATAAGCTTATGATTTCCACATGTTTGATGAAATGCCCATGTTAGGGCATTGAACCATAATCACTTATTACAGTGTTTCAAGATTGATAACGTATTTTGTACTCATTTTGTGTTGGTGGGTTATGAATACCTGATACCAATGTGATTTACATAAATTCAGCCTTTCAAGCATTCATCCAGTTAATCCATGAATCTTATTAGTATACTCAGATATTCATATTCATGTTGAGCTTTATTAGTTTATATATTCATAATTACCCCAGAATCTGTATGAACTGTTATTTTTAGAATACCATGACCTGAGCTTATCAATTATTAGTGCATACACTAGTTAGTATTTTAGTGTCTTTCAGTTGGGAGTAGGATGTAGCACCGAGCGAACGTAAGAATGGTGTCTCCCCCATCATTAGGCATAAGACATTAGTAGCAGTCCTTAAGTTCCAGACCTATGGGACTACCGTAGATTTTGAGGGTTCCCCCGTCAGTTAGGCATGACACCCAAATACTTCGAACATCAGCTTAGTGATCATTACAGTTCAGGTTCTATTCCAATGTCAATGATAGAACAACTCTCCTCAATGTGGGTCAGACGTTAGACTCCATGATAGATCACATGGTTACATGATATCTCCCATAGTGTCATCCAGTATTCAGTATGTTTTCAGTTCAGGTTTGTTTGACTAAATGTATGGACTTTTAGATACTCACTTTTAAAGCTCTCAGTCTTTCAGATTTCAGATTTTTCTCAGTAACATATTAGATATACACTTAGTCTTGCATTCTCAGATATCACAGTTTTCATGCATTCATGCTCAGCAAATATGTATATTCAGATCCTTGAGTTATGTCAGTTTTCACCCTATAGTTTCAGACCCTGTATTCATATAGTACCCATGTTTTACTGTACTTCAACTTCAGTTCTACTTTTGTTATAAAAGTAAAGTTTTAAGAAAATAAGTCTAGTGATTCACCAGCTTATCATATTATCTTTTTTATACATGTTTTAAGACACTTCAGCTATTAGTTTATTTCAGTCTCTTGGTGAGTCTACTTACACTTAGCATGCATGATTTAAGATTACGTATGAAAACAGTTTAACTTATTGCATTCACCCCCGCTTAATCAGTACATTCCAGAACTATTGACCTATATATACATCTGTGTGGCTACATTATTTCATAATATAGGTACCAATTGTAGTCCACACATCATGATCAGATAGTTACAGTTTCTAGCCTGGTGATGAGTTCTTTTATTTTGGGGACTTCAGTAAAATATTGTTGTTCATGTACTTTACTTTATTATGCATATATATTGATTAGTAGTAGTTGAAGGCATGTCCCATCTATCTATGTCAGTATAGTAGAGACTGCATAGACGTCAGTCGGAGTCAGTCATGTAATTTAAGTTCTCTCTTCAGTTTTTATCATATTGAAAATTGCACCATTATTATATTTTTCCCAGATTTTTTCATGATTATATTTTCGCATAGAAGAACTAGATATTTAATATGTCTTAAATCAATTTCCCAATAGTATGCCAGTTCATGCATTAGCTTGGGATTACTTATGGTTCCAAGCACCGTGTTTCGACTAGGGGGTAGTCTCGGGTTGTGAAAAACTTGGTATTAGAGCCCGGTTCAAGTATCCTAGTGTGTCTATGAATTTGTCTCTAGCAGAGTCTTGCAGAATGATATAGAGATGTCTATACCTTTTTTTGAGAGGCTATAGGGAATTTACGAAATATTAAAAAGAGGCTATAGGGAATTTACCAAATATTTCCCTTCTTTCATGTCTCAGATGATACAGTAGAAGTGTTCTTTAAGGAACTTATGCAGATTTTTTATGTTAATCCTTTCATGCCATCTCTACCTTATTCTTGAAGCAACAGAAATAGTCAAGCTAAATTCCTTACTGATAGAGCTTTCCCAGCTAGTCCCCACAAATAGTTATGGGATTACACGTAGGCTTGAAAGTATCCCATCAGTGCTTTTAAGTTTCCAAGTTTGAAGGACTTTATTCATGTTCATAAAAACAAGTGCACTAATCCAACTTCAGATATGATTTCAGATCCCTCCTTAGAATCCTATAATCGTATATGATCTAGAGTTAAAAGCATAAACCCAGAAGTTTAGCAGAGTAGAATAGGGATAGTTTTATCTGAATTTAGTAGATTATGTATCCATGGGCTAGTTTTATGAAAGGTGAACCAGTAGGCTTGAAATAGTGTATGAAAGAATTTAAGTTTATTAATTTGAAATTATATGTTGTTGATGTTGGGTATGTTGGTGTAATGGTAACTCTCATGATTTAGATGCTATGTTAGTAGGCTGTGAAGGAAGTTAGTATGGTTAATTACAGTTTGGGAATACCCATGTTAAGTGTTGAATATAAGTTTGAATTTTTGAAGATTAAGCAAATTGAAAGAAGAGTTGAAATTCTAAGTGGTGATGTTCCCAAAGATTCTAAGTTAATCAGTGTTTAAGTTGTTATATGATGATTTTGGGGCTATAGAAGGCTAAGAGTTGTATATCCTAGGGAAGTATTAGCAGTGGGTTTTGCATTTTCAGGTGTAGTCTTTCAGGGTATAATTATCTATATGTATTGTTATATCTCAGACTCTAGAGTAATATAGTTGCAGTTCATTTTAGAGTTATTAAAGGGTTCCACGGACATATAATGATAAATTAAAGCTAAGGGAAAGATGATAGGACAAGTAATCAAGTCAAGCTTTCAGATTCTAGCAGTGATACCAGTGTATTATAGAACATCAGTAGGGGAGGAAGATGTCCAACCCATTATTATCGTAGTGTAAATTTTGTTCTTCAGTCATCGCAATATCTACTCATGCATTATATGTCATCTCCATGATCATAGTTCATTTTCATACACATAATAGAGAATCATGTACTCTTCCAGTTCCTAGTATGAGGAGTTCCAATTTATTCAATGGTATAAATCATATTCCATGATATTTTTGAACTCCAAACTCATGTCATAATAGCTCGACTCATGTACTTATGTTTTACAAAATGCTCAATTCTAGGTATTCATGCTACACTCTTAATGATCAATAAAATTCAAATTATGTCATATATATCCTCAGTTTTGATCTCTGTAATGTATCCATGTCGTGGGTACTCTATTCCTCAGGCCTCGATTAAGTGTCCAAGTTGTGCATAGTATTTTTTCATGCTTCAGGTCCTCATGTTCTAACCATTCAGTGACCTCTCCTTATGTAAAGATAGTGATGATGAACAATTGTTTAGATAGGAAAGAGTAAATATTTCTTGTTGATAAAAGATTGTTGTGTGTTTATCTTAGCTAAGGCTATAAGTGTAAAGTAAGATTGAGTCCAATTTTTGGGGTCGATGATGGATCATCATATGGAGATGGATATGGTTCTGAAAGTTTAAAAGAAGAGAGTAAGGTAGTGGTGTAGAGCAACGAACCCTCCGCTCCTTGGTGTGGAGCAACAAACCCTCCACTACTTCCCTGATGAAATTGATTTTGAGCAATATAAATTAATTGATGACAACTAATGGTTGAAATTAGTTGTCACTCAATCTTTATGAAAGAATTCCTTCTGTTTCAAAATGGTTAAAAGCTGTTCAAAGTTCTACCACTTGAGGTCTAAGAGTCGTCACTGTGGATGGATATTGCGTGCTACAAAGTATGGGACCTCGAATAGGTTTTCCATCTACATTTACGTAGGTCATCACACTTGTGGTGCTGAAAACGTCACAGGCAAGTATAGAAATATCTCATCAGCTCTAATTACCTCACTCTTGACCAATGATTATATTGACAACAAGGGGTCAACCTCAAAGAAAATAAAGAAGACCATATTTAGAGATTTTCAAAGAAAAATAAGCTATTATAAGTGCTTGTTTGAAGGTGTATTAACCTAGAACATAGCTAAGGATACTTCGGAGCACAAATATACTTGCTTGCTTGGCTTTTCCAGCATAGTACGTGAAATAAATCCTGATAACATAAATACCATTAGTTATAATACTGAAGATGGTAAATTCATGTACAACTTCATTACTTAGGGATCTTGCATTGGGGGATATCATTACATGCAAAAAGTAATTTTCATCGACAACACACATTTAAATAGTAAATATGAAGATCTGCTAATGAGTTTTGTTTCTCATCATATAGAAAAGTATATTTTTTCAATTTTTTTCCATGATTAATAAGAAATATGATAATTCATGGATCTTTTTTTTTAGAAGTTATAGCCTATTATTGATGATGAATCAGAGCTATGTATCATCTCTGACAAGTAAGATTGAGGAAAATTTATTGGGTCAATGATTAATCATTATATGGAGATGGATATAGTTCTGAAAGTTCAGAAGAAGAGAGGGAAGGTAGTCTGTGAATATGGCGATCAAGGATTTAGACTGGGACCTCTTCGAAAGAAAGATCATTCTGAATGCTTACACTTTCTAAAGGAACGACAACTGCAGGGTCTCCAATGTACTAAATCTAAGTCTGTAGTAACTCAAGCTCGTAAGCTACCTTTTCGAAATGGTTGAGACTTATGTAAGGACTAAAATATCAGGGACTAAGCTTCCACTTCATACCTAACCGCTTCACTCCCTTAATAGGAGAGATCTTTAGATACATAAAATCACCAATTTCAAACTCAAGATCCTTCCTTCTCACATCTGCATACGATTTTGTCAGCTCTAGGTTGCCTTAAGCCTCTCTCTGATCAACTGTATATTCTCTAAAGCATCAAATACCAAGTCAATCCTTACTACTTTGGCCTTACCTACTTCAAACCATCCAATCGAAGATCTACATCTCCTTCCATACAGAGCTTGAAATGTAGACATCTGAATACTGGAATGATTATTGTAGGTGAATTCAATTAAAGTCAAGTGGTCATCCCAACTGCCCTTAAAGTCAACTACACACGCTCTCAACATATCCTCTAGGGTCTGATCGGTCTTTTCTGCTTGACCATCCATATGAGGGTGGAAGGTTGTACTAAGGTGAACATGGGTACCAAAACCCTTTTGAAAAGTTTTCTAAAAGTGACAGGTAAACTGAGTATCTATGTCTGAGATGATAGATAGCGGAACAACATGTAAACAAAATA
This sequence comes from Capsicum annuum, assembly GCF_002878395.1. NCBI lineage: Eukaryota > Viridiplantae > Streptophyta > Magnoliopsida > Solanales > Solanaceae > Capsicum > Capsicum annuum. Next base: position 209,635,387 of record NC_061121.1, read on the forward strand.
ACTCTCCGATATAGATCATGGCATAGTCCTCGGCTAAATAAGAAGTATGGACTAGCAAGAAATGGGTTGATTTTGTCATCCTATCAACAATGACCCAAATCGAATCATACTGATGATAAGTATGAGGTAAACCTGTCACAAAATCCATGTTCACTTCCTCCCACTTCCAAGTGGGAATAATGAACTCCTGCATAGACCCACTAGGATTCTGATGTTCAATCTTAACCTGCTGACACGTAGAGTACTTAGCTACAAACTCTTCAATGTCTCTCTTTATCCCACTACACCAATAGATTTTTCGCAAGTCGCGGTACATCTTAGTGTCCCCTGGATGAATAAAGTAACATGCACCATGTGCTTCTGTAAGAATACACTATCTTAACTCATCAACACACGGATACATAATCTACCCTGGCAACACAATACACCACCTCTCCCTTGGGAGAAAACCTTCACTTTCTGATCTCTGACTGACTCTTTTAACTTGACTAGGCTAAGATCTCTATCTTGCTTTTATTTCACTTTGGAAACCAAAGATGATCCTGAACTATTCTGAATCCAAATACTACCCTCAGCTGAATCAACTAAACGGGCACCTAATCTGGTAAGCTGATGAACTTCCTGAACTAACTTCTTCTTATCATTGTCAACGTGAGAAACACTACCCATAGCCACTACATTGTCCTTGACCGGATGATTCAAAACACTCATGTTATAATCTTTCAACAACTCTAACCACCTCCTCTAATGAAGATTCACATGCTTATGAAGAAATACTTACTACAAGCTTTGGTGATCTGTGAACATATCAACATGCACCCCATACAAACAATGCCTCCAAATCTTCAATGCAAACACAACCACTGCTAATTCAAGATCATAGTTAGGGTAATTCTTTTTATGAGGCTTAACCTGTCTGTATGTAGAGGCTATGGCCTTACATCTCTGCATCAAAACACAACCCAAACCGACTCTGGAATCATTGCAATACACAACAAACTCATTGAACCATCTGGCAAAGTCAAAACTAAGGCTGAGGTAAATCGAGTCTTTAACTCCTGAAAACTCTTCTCACAGGTATCTGGCCACTAAAACTTGACTTTCTTCTGAGTCAATCTGTACATGGGGTATGCAAGAGATGAAAACCCTTTAACAAACCATCAGTAATATCTAGCCAAACCCAAGAAACTCCTAATATCTGACAGAGAAATAGGTCTATGCCATGCTTCGATCTTTTGAGGATCAACTCTAATGCCATCACCGAAAATAATATGTCTAAGGAAGGCTACTAACCTTAGCCAAAATTTGCACTTGCTGAATTTAGCAAACAATTGATGGGCTCTAAGGGTCTGCGATACTATTCTGAGGTGATCTCATGATTATTTTTGGTGCGGGAGTAGACAAGAATATCATCAATGAGTACTACGATGAACATGTCCAAGTACTACTTGAAAACTCGATCCATCAAGTCTATAAAAGTTGTTGGAGCATTACTAAGACCAAATGACATGACTAGGAATTCGAAGTGACCATACCGAGTTCTGAAAGCTATTTTTGGAATGTCACATTCTCTGACTCAGAGTTGATGATAGACTGATTTAAGGTCTATCTTAGAAAAGTAACTAGCACCCTGAAGTTAGTCGAACACGTCATCGATTCTGGGAAGTGGATATTTGTTTTTTATTGTGACTTTGTTCAACAGACGGTAGTCAATACACATTCTAAGAGAACTATTTTTCTTGCGCACGAATAAAACTGGTGCGTCCCACGAGGAGACACTAGGCCTAGTGAATCCCTAATCTAGGAGATCTTTCAATTATTCCTTTAATTATTTGAGTTCGACTAGAGACATTCTGTAGGGCGGAATAGAAATGGGCTGAGTATCTGGAAGAAGGTCTATTTCGAAGTTAATTTTCCTTTCGGGAGAAACTCCAGGAAGATCTTCAGGGAATACATCTGAGAATTCATTTACTACTGGAACTGACTCAAGGCTCAGAGTCTCTAAACTAGAGTCTGTGACTAGAATAAGATGGTAGATACACCTCTTGGATATCATTTTTCTTGCCTTAAGGTATGAAACAAGTTGATCCCTAGGAGTTGTAGTACTACCCCTCAATTTAAGGACTGGCTCATTTGGAAACCAAAAATAAACTACTCTGTTTCTGCAATCAATTGAATCATAACATGAGTGGAGCCAATCTATGCCAAGTATGATGTCAAAATTCATCATCTTTAACTCCACAAAATCAACTGAGGTGACTCTCTAAGACACTGTAACCGGTCAGTTATTGTATACCCATTGGGCTACGACAGAGACACCTTTTAGGGTAGACACTGAGAAACGCTCAGTTAAGATTTTAAAATAGACTCAAAAGTTGATGGCTATATAAGGGGTTACAACAGAAAGAGAAGCTTTGGGGTTTATTAAATTATAAACATGTAAATAAAAGACCTTTAAAGTACCAGTGACTACATCAGGAGAATTTTCCTGATCTTTCTAAGATTAAAGAGCATACAATCTGTTTGGACGTTGACAACTGATAGCACTGAAAGTAGAACCCTGCTGAGTTGGGCGGCCGGCTGAAACTGATGACTGATGGGACTGGCCCTGTTTGTACAAATCCCTACCTTTCTAGGCAACTACCCAACACTCCCAAATTTGGTGGCCTGGCTTGCCACACCAAGAGCATACATCACCTCCCTCTCTACACTCACCCTGGTGGTTTCTACTATATTTCTAGGAAAGAGGATTTATTTGAGCAGTGTTCACACTCCCCTATGACTTAGAGATTGGCGCTCTATTCCTATTATCATTTTTGAATTTAGGTACTGGGGCAGTAGCTGAAGATTGAGCTGGGACTATAGATTTTTGATGAAACTAAGGACGATTACCACTTTCTAACCTTAGCTTATTGAAATTAAAGCTACCTGTTCTAGATCTCTTGCTCTCTCATTCGTTCTCCTTAGTCTTTTGCTCCTTAATCTGTTGAGTATAGAACATAAGACTAGATAAGTCCATCTCCTTAATCAATATCGTAGTCCTACCCTACATAACTACACTGTTAGACACCTCAAATACAAACTTGCTTATCTTAGACCTGCTATCAGCTACCACATGAGGAGAATATCTAGCTAGCTATGTAAACTTGAGAGAATACTATCTCACACTTACGTTGCCCATCCTCAATTTGGTAAACTCTAACACTTTGGCCTCTCTCAACTTCAATAGAAAGAATCTATCTAACAAAGTTGTAGCAAACTCATCCCATTTAATAGGCCTTGCGTCTGCGCCTCTATCTACCATTCACTGCTTAAACCATGCATGAGCTAGTTCAACACTCTTACTAGAAGTCACCCCCATAATATCTGTTACCTTCTGGATTATGTCTAACAATTCCTACAGATTCTCTTCAATTTTAGATCCCAAAAAAGAAAGAGGATTCAATTGGGTGAAGTCCCAAATCTTGGATGCGGTAGTATTGGCCACTGGGTTGGCTGAAACAGCGAATGGCTAAGCATTCTGAGCAGCTATAGAGTTGGCTAAAGTAGTGAATGCATCTCTGAACTCTACATGAGAAACATACTCATTTAGGGGATCTTCCCGAATGGGTTGAGGTGCTGGCATATTTTCCATTCTTCTTTCGTTAGCCTTTTTGGGAGGCATGTTCTTTAAATAGAAGAGAGAGTAGATTAGATAGAGAATTTAACATGAGCATTATTCTTACTCGTACGATATGAATACTGAAACAAGGAAAACTTTTCCTAAAGCATCTTGCAGACTCTTGTTCATAAGTGTGGCACGCTACACACCAATGGACAAGACTCTACTTGACATGGCTTTTAGACTCCCTTGGACACTTTAAAAATTTAGGCTCTGAAACCAAGTTTGTAACTCCCTGAGAGTATACCCTAGGCATCACTTAATGCTTACAGTCTTGAGGGGTAACAATCTAACCTATGAGCTAGTACTTGCTGTGAGCACTGAATAGGATAATAACAGATGTGAACAAACAACAATAATCCATAACGTTTTAAGTAATAAAACTAATAGAATCTGTAAACCAAGCTAATAATACTGATAAAAAATCTGACAATGACAACTGATGTCTGAATACTGGATAGCTGACTGTAGTACCCAAAAAACTCTAAATTGACTAAATATGAGCTGATGGGATAGGACCCAATCAACTCCAACTAACTACTAAACTGAAAGCATGAAATAAAATAGTTTGTCCTTAAAATATGAGGACTTACCACTGCTATGGATGATAGTCGAGGAAGTCTATGTGCGATCTGGGAACTGGGCATCTGAACCTATGATATGACACATCATAGTGTAAGAAAATAGTATGCAATCAGTACTATAAATGTACTGGTATGCTAAATGAGGTACGCTGATATGCATAATTTTATGAACTTGAATAGTAACTATCAGAATATATATATAAATAACATGAACTACTAAATATAATGCATAGTCTAAATTAGTCATGGTAATATTATAAAACTTGGATTAATAACATGATTTTGACATCAACAACACTTAATCATGGTTTGAGTCAATGTACAACTTTATTTGAACACATAGGGTTCAATAATAGTATCAACTTTATGTAAACATGATAAAGAATCAAAGTTCATAGAGGTTCATGATTAAAACACAATTAAACAATCATGGTTCTTGTAAAGATCACAACTTGAATTTAAAAATATGGTTACTTGGACTCCATGGGTGAAAAGGACCCATGAATGAACATCTAACATACCTGAGAAGATTAATTCTTGAAGTTTCTTAAAATTTTCATGAGAATTGGACTTGATTCTTTAAGGCCAGGGTTTGCTAATTGAGATAATGCTCTTAATTTTGGGTGAAATTGAATAGAATAATGACTTAAATAGGTTATTAGGGGTTAAATCACATGTTTTGGACTGATTAAATTCATAGATAAAGACCAAATTGTTCCTAAAAGAATTTAAAATTTTTATCACTGGAATCCCGATTTTGGCCATCACCGAGATGTGGTAGTATCATGGTGAGCCACTGAAAGTTGGGTGAAACTGTTTATAAATGGACAATTACAAAAATGGACTTTGGCGTGACGCGATTGAATCACGAAGCCTCACTGAAAATTGACAACTGTGAAAATGCCTCTTAGCGCGATACACCATTATCGCGTTGACTTAGTGGAAAATGTCAATTGAGAATAGGAACTTCACCATGATGTGATGGAATCACGGTGTTTCACTGGAAACTGACAAATGCCATTTGGCATGTCACCATGATGCGGTGCTTCTCAATTTGACACATTGTCTCACTAAAAGTGCCATAACTTCTCTCCCAGATATCGGATTTGAGAAAAATTTATATTGTTAGAAAGATAATTCAATTTTCTACATAATGGTGGATCTAAAGATAGAAAATTATAAGATCCTAAATTTATGATTTTTAGGAACATTCCCATGCTTTAAACTCATATTTTCCACATGTTTGATGAAATACCCATATCATGTTTAATTAATTTCAGGATGAATCCTAAGTTATGAATTTATTCATGTTATCCCATTGTTTTCCTATATTTAAGATATTCCCATGTATAAGCTTATGATTTTTCACATGTTTGATGAAATGCCCATGTTAGGGTTTTTGAACCATAATTACTTATGATAGTGTTTCAAGATTGATGTCATATTTTGTACTCATTCCGTGTTGGTGGGTTATGAACACCCGATACCAATGTGATATACATAAATTTAGCTTTTCAAGCATTCATCCAGTTAATCCATGAATCTTATCAGCATACTCAAATATTCATAATTATGTTGAGCTTTATCAGTTTATATATTCATAATTACCCCAGAATCCATATGCACTGTTATTTTTAGAATACCATGACCTGAGCTAATCAATTAATAGTGCATGCACCAATTAGTATTTCAGTGTCTTTTAGTTGAGAGTAGGATGTAGCATCGAGCGAACGTAGGGATGGTGTCTCCTCCATCAGTTAGGCATGAGACGTTAGTAGCAGTCCCTAACTTCCAGACTTATGGCACCAACGTATATTTTAAGGGGTCCCCCGTCAGTTAGGCATGACACCCTCATCCTTCGGGATATCAGTTTAATGATCACTACAATTCAGGTTCTATTTCGATGTCAAGGATAGAACAACCCTTCTCAACATGGGTCAGACGTTGGACTCCATGATAGATCACATCGTTTATGTCGGTTACATGATAGCTCCCATAGTCTCAGTAAGTATTAAGTATGTTTTTAGTTCAGGTTTGCTTGACTAAGTGTATAGACTTTTAGATACTCAGTTTTACAGCTCTCAGTTTCAAATTTCAGATTAATCTCAGTAACATAATAGATATACACTTAGTCTAGCATTCTTGGATATCATAGTTTTCATACATTCATGCTCAGTAAATTTGTATATTCAGATCCTTGAGTTATGTCAGTTTTCATCTCATAGTTTCAGACCCTATATTCATATAGTACCCATGTTTTACTGTTTTTCAACTTCAGTTCTAATTTTATTATAAAAGTAAAGTTTTAAGAAACTAAGTATAGTGATTCGCCAGCTTACCATATTATCTTTTTTATACATGTTTTAAGACACTTCAGCTATTAGTTTATTTCAGTCTCTTGGTGAGTCTACTTACACTTAGCATGCATGATTTAAGATTACGTATGAAAACAGTTTAACTTATTGCATTCACCCCCGCTTAATCAGTACATTCCAGAACTATTGACCTATATATACATCTGTGTGGCTACATTATTTCATAATATAGGTACCAATTGTAGTCCACACATCATGATCAGATAGTTACAGTTTCTAGCCTGGTGATGAGTTCTTTTATTTTGGGGACTTCAGTCAAATATTGTTGTTCATGTACTTTACTTTATTATGCATATATATTGATTAGTAGTAGTTGAAGGCATGTCCCATCTATCTATGTCAGTATAGTAGAGACTTTATAGATGTCAGTCGGAGTCAGTCATATAATTTAAGTTCTCTCTTCAGTTTTTATCATATTGTAAATTGCATCATTATTATATTTTTTCCATATTTTTTCATGATTATATTTCCGCATAGAAGAATTAGATATTTAATATGTTTTAAATCAATTTCTCAACAGTATGCCAGTTCATGCATTATCTTGGGATTACTTATGGTTCCAAGCACCGTGTTTTGGTTAGATGGTAGTCTATACCTTTTTTTGAGAGGCTACAGGGAATTTACAAAATATTTCCCTTCTTTCATGTCTCATATGATACAGTAGAAGTGTTCCTTAAGGAACTTATGCAGATTCTTATGTTAATCCATTCATGCCATCTCTACCTTATTCTTGAAGCAACAGAAATAGTCAAGCTCAATTCCTTGCTGATAGAGCTTTCCCACGCAGTCCCCACAGACAGTTATGGGATTACACGTAGGCTTAAAAGTATCCCATCAGTGCTTTTAAGTTTCAAAGTTTGAAGGACTTCATTCATGTTCATAAAAACTCGTGCACTAATCCAACTTCAGATGTGATTTCTGATCCCTCCTCAGAATCCTATAATAGTATATAATCTAGAGTTAAAAGCATAAAACCAAAAGTTTAGCAGCAATAGAATGGGGATAGTTTTATCTGAATTTAGTAGATTATGTATCCATGGGCTAGTTTTATGAAAGGTGAACCAGTAGGTTTGAAATAGTGTATGAAAGAATTTAAGTTTATTAATTTGAAATTATATGTTGTTGATGTTGGGTATGTTGGTGTAATGGTAACTCTCATGATTTAGCTGCTATGTTAGTAAGCTATGAAGGAAGTTAGTATGGTTAATTACAGTTAAGGAATACCCATGTTAAGTGTTGAATCTAAGTTTGAATTTTTGAAGATTAAGAAAATTGAAAGAAGAGTTGAAATTCTAAGTGGTGATGCTCCCAAAGATTCTAAGTTAATCAAAATTTAAGTTGTTATATGATAATTTTGGGGCTATAGAAAGCTAAGAGTTGTATCTCTGAGGGAAGTATTAGCAGTGGGTTTTACATTTTCAGGTGTAGTCTTTTAGGGTATAATTATCTATGTGTATTATTATATCTTGGACTCTAGAGTAATATAGCTGCAGATCAGTTTAGAGTTATTAAAGGGTTCCACAGACTTATAATGATAGATTAAAGCTAAAGGGAAGATGATAGGACAAGTAACCAAGTCAGGCTTTCAGATTCTAGCAGTGATACCAGTGTATTATAGAACATCAGTAGGGGAGGAAGTTGCCTAACCCATTATTATCTTAGTGAAAATTTTGTTCTTCAATCATCACGATATCTACTCATGCATTACATGTCATCTCCGTGATCATAGTTCATGTTCATGCACATAATAGAGAATCATGTACTCTTCCAGTTCCTAGTATGAGGAGTTCCACATTCAACAGTATAAATCATATTCCATGATGTTTTTGAATTCCAAACTCAGGTCATGCAGCTCATAACTCATGTACTTATGTTTTACAGAATGCTCAGTTCTAGGTATTCATGATACACTCTTAATCATCAATAAAATTCAAATTATGTCATGTATATCCTCAGTTTTGATCTCTGTAATGTATCCATGTCGTGGGTATTCTATTCCTCGGGCCTCGATTAAGTGTCCAAGTTATGCATAGTATTCTTTCATACTTCAGGTCCTCATGTTCTAACCATTCAGTGACCTCTCCTTATGTAAAGATAATGATGATGAACAATTGTTTAGATGGGAGAGAGTAAATATTTCTTGTTGATGAAAGATTGTTGTGTGTTTATCTTAGCTAAGGCTATAAGTGTAAAGTAAAATTGAGTCTAATTTTTGGGGTCGATGATGGATCATCGTATGGAGATGGATATAGTTCTGAAAGTTTAGAAGAAGAGAGTAAGGTAGCGGAGTGGAGCAACGAACCCTCCTCTCCTTGGTGTGGAGCAACAAACCATCCACTACTTCCCTGATGAAATTGAATTTGACCAATATAAATTAATTGGAAAAGGTTCAAAAATACCCCTGAACTATCTGAAATAGCTCAAAAATGTCCCTCGTTCGAATTTTGGCTCAAAAATACCCCTCTATTAAATATTTGGCTCAAAAATACCCCTCCCTCTTATGAAATTCGGAAAAGGATCAAAAATACCCATGAACTATTTGAAATGGCTTAAAAATACCCCTCTGTTAAATATTTGGCTCAAAAATACCCCTCCTCTTAACAAAATTCTACCAAGCATGCCACCTAGATAAAAAAAAATCACGTGATTATGCCACATTATCATCCACATATAAAATATTAGTATTTTTTTAATTATATGACATTCCTTTCTTCTTTATTTTTATTTTTATTTTTTTGCAAAGCAGTGAAACGAAAAAATCAAAAAATCAATCTTTTGCTAATTAATTACTTCATTAGTATTTTAAAAGTTCTAGATTTCACCTTTTCATTAGTGTTTTAAAAGTTCTAAATTTCATATTGTTATTGTCGTTTGGGATGAGGGACAGCTTGATCTTGATCAGATGTTGACTCGGAGGAAGAGCTAGAATTTTAACTTTTAAGCTAGCAAATATTGATGTACTAATAATTGAGTTGAATTTACTACATGCAAATTCTTTTTCAAAATAAATGAATTCCTTTTAACACTTGTTTAATCACTCGAAATGAATTCATTTTTCTAAATTCAGTTTTGATGAATAATCTTATTATTTTTAGAAAAAGTTTGAAAAGAAGTAGAATGATACTTAATATTGATAAATTATTCTCTAATTATGTCATTCATTAACTTTTTGAAGATGTGTGTCATATTCAAAGATTCATTAATTTTAGATTAGAGGAGGTATTTATTAAATCATTTTAACGTAACCATTTTGAGTAAAAGCTAGCAAAGCCAAACACATCTTTTGAGTAACTAATTTGAAGTGTAGTTTGAAATTTGTTACTTTTACGAGTAAATCTTAATTTTAAATTTTATAATGACCTAATAATTAATGAGTTTATCAGTTTAATAAGACTCTTTTGTTAGGTTTCACACTTTTAAATCTATTAACAGGAAAAACTTATATTTTAGATGATCAAAGGAATTTGATAATAGCGATGTTATATTTAATAAATTTTTTTAAAAAAAATATTATGTAACCACCGTTTGTCTACTTTGATTAAAAATGAAAAAGTTGTGTAAGTTTTATCCGTTTCACTGACATTTTTAAATAAAAATAAAAATAAAAATAAAGAAGAAAGGAATGTCATATAATTAAAAAAATACTAACATTTTACATGTGGATGGTAATGTGGCATATTCACGTAGTTTTTTTAATCTAGGTGGCATGCTTGGTGGAATTTCGTTAAGGAAAGGGGTATTTTTGAGCCAAATATTTAACAGGGGTATTTTTGAGCCATTTCAGATAGTTCAGGGGTATTTTTGATCCTTTTCCGAATTCTGTTAGAGGGAGGGGTATTTTTGAGCCAAATATTTAACGGATGGGTATTTTTGAGCCAAAAATCTAACAAGGAGAATTTTTGAGCTATTTCAGATAGTTCAGGGATATTTTTGAGCTTTTTCCATAAATTAATTGATGACAACTAATGGTTGAAATTAGTTGTCACTCAATCTTTGATAAAGAATTCCTTCTATTTTAAAATGGTTAAAGGTTGTTCGAAGTTCTACCACTTGAGGTCTAAGAGCCGTTAATGTGGATGGATATTGCGTGCTAAAAAGTATGAGACCTCAGATAGGTTTTCCATCTACATTTACATAGGTCATCACACTTGTAGTGCTAAAAACATCACAGGCAAGTATGGAAATATCTTATAGGCTCTAATTACCTCACTCTTGACCAATGATTATATTGAAAACAAGGAGTCAACCCCAAAGAAAATAAAGAGGAGCATCTGTAGAGAGTTTCAAAGAAAAATAAGTTATTTTAAGTTCTGGTTTGCAGGTGTATTAACCAAGAACATGGCTAAGGATACTTCGGAGCACAAATATACTTTCTTGGTTGCCTTTTCCAGCATGGTACATGAAATAAATCTTGATACCATAAATACCATTAGTTATAATACTGAAGATGGCAAATTCATGTACAACTTCATTACTTATGGATCTTGCATTGGGGGGTATCATTACATGCAAAAAGTAATTTTCATCGACAATACATATTTAAATAGTAAATATGAAGGTGTGCTATTGAGTTATGTTTCTCAGCACATAGAAAAGCATATTTTTTTCAATTATTTTTTATGATCAATAAGAAATATGATAATTCGTGGATCTTCTTTCTTGAGAAGTTATAGTCTATTATTGATGATGAATCAGAGCTATGTATCATCTCTGACCGGTACGTGAGCATAACCAATGACTTTTCTAGGATAAATAGACATGCTCACACAAACTTTGCATGAGGTATCTTAGGAAAAACCTCCAATAGACTATCAATGAAGGACATATCTATATTTGTATTACCAACGGTAAGGGTATTTAGTTATAAGGAGTTTGTCGAATATTTTTTGGAGTTCAAAAGTAAATTCTCTGAAGCAATCGAGTGTCTTAAGACTAATATTAATTTTTCAAAATGGAACATGACATATTTTCTCGGGAATAGCTTTGATGTGATGACCACAAATATTGCAAAGTCACTCTACATGGTGAAGATGAAAGAGAGTTTCTCATGACTGACATATTCAAATCTATAGATAAAAAATAGAAAAAAAAAACTCAGAGAGAGGCACATAAAAATGCTAAAAGAAGCTAACAAATTTGTTCCCAGAATTGGAAAGATCATACAAAAAATATGAACGTTCAAGATAAATTACATATGAGCAACATAATGGAGACACGTACGAGTACATCATAATCAAGAGTGGTGTTACTGTCAAGGTCAATCTATTAGAATATACGTGTTCTTGTAGAAAGTTTGACTTGATAAAAATCTCCTGTGATCATGCTATGACAATTTTGAGGTTGAAGTTTGGAGGTAATTATAAAAAAACATTTATGAATATACTTTCTTCGTATATCTGGTTGAATATTATCTTAGTGAGTACAGTAATACTCTATGCAGTTTCTCTAAAGGTAGAATTGATTATTTTTAAGCATTTAAAAGAGATGAAGCTGCTAACACCCTATTACGTGCCCAAGTCTAGAAGGAAGAAAGTGAAATATGCTCTTGGTGTCTTGAAATTGGCCAGGAGGGCAAGAAAAAAGAACAAGTGTTCATTATGTCATAAAAGTGGTTAGCAAAGAACAATTTGCAGCTTGAATAGACTTTAATGATTTTTATTTTTCATTTTTAAGTAAGTTGTAATTTCTCAGACAAATTTTGCACATTACTACTAATTTTTGTTTGTCTTTGTGTTTTATGTTCAAAATAATTTAAAATTCCTTAAAGAATGATGGTAATTAAAATTTTCCAGTACAAATTAATTGAATTATGCTAGTATAAAATTAAGTTATAACAATATAATGCTAGTGATACAAATAAAAAAATTAAATTACATAATTCGATTGTATTATATTTGTTTTATAGTGGTAAAAATAAAAAAACAAACTATACAATTCAATTGTAGTATATTTGTTTTATAATCCAAATGAATGATGTACATGTGTAAAGGAGGCTAATGATTCAAGTAGTAAAGAGTTGTATATTCAGTGTACCAAGGTTACTATTATTACTCGATAATATCGCTTCATTTTTCAAGAGGCACAATCCACTGGTCAGACATTGATTTTCTAGTAGTAGGTGTTTTAAATCACCCAAATATCAACCTATCAAGCTTATTTTACTCTACAGTATATTTCATCTTACTTAATACTCCAAGTACAACTCCTTTATCTTCTTCATCTTTCATAAGAAATGGCTCGAAGCGTCAACTCTTCCATCTCTCGCTATTACAATCGTAAATGTTGCTTCCGACGCATTGACAATTATGACATTCTTCTTCTTAAAAACTATTTTAATAGACTCTTTCGAAGTCTTGTCCAAGATCAATAGAGGAATGAACGAGACATGAGAAGAATTGTCTAATGTTTGAGGGCAATTTTGGCTTGACTGGAAATTCCAGCAGGTGAAATCATCACCCCCAATCATTTTCGTATTTTCTAATTATTATATTTTTATTTATGGTGGTATTTTGTTCATTGACTACCTCTTTTGGTGGCATTAAAAAGTTTGTAAATAGCAATGAACTTATGAAGATATTTTTATATATTTGATTAAATTTTTTTGTTTCAATTTTCTTTAATAAATCCTTAAACTCTTTGAATTTTTAATGAACTGATTTTGTATTATTGAACATATTGAGAAATAATTACAACGAAAAGAATTAAAATACTTATAAATAAATAATTAGACATTAATGATCAATTACAAGTAAAAGGATAAAAATACTTATAAAAAATAAATAAATATGCATTTAATGATCAATTATAACTCAAAGGATAAAAATAATTTTAAATGAATAAATAAATAAATAATTAGACGTCTAATAATTAATTACAACTAAAGTGTAAAAGTACTTCTAAATAAATAAATAATTTTTACTGCGATTAAAAGAATTAAAAAATGAAGCATGAGACTATATGAACAATAACAAGTACAAGGCTAAAAAATAGGCAATATTAATAAAATAAAAAAATAAAGATATGTAATTGTCCTTGTCCAGAAATTATTATGGCATAGATCGCAATGGAACCTAGGCTTCAATCGATAATAATTGTATATGGTTAAAAAGGGGACTAATAAAGTAAATTAAAAAAAAGAATGGATAAAATTCACTTCAAACATTTTTGGTACAACTTATTGCAATATATTCTAGTCTACATCATAACTCTGCTTTTGGATGAGCAATGGTGGACTAAATCTCATAAAATTACTAAAAAAATTAATTAAATAAAAAATAAATAGGTAAAATCACATCAAACACTTTAATGCAACTTATTAAAACATTTATAATCTACATAAATTGATTAGGGTCATCAAAAGTGTTTTTGAATGAAAAATGACAATGCTTACCCCTATCTTATAACAATATTATGCTTTGAGCACATCCTACCAATATTATGATTAGGAAATGATATCGCTTATTCAAAAGCATTTTTGATCACCCTAATTAATTTATGTGCACTATAATATGTAGTAATAAGTAATACTAAAATGTTTGAATTGATTTTTATTCATTTATTTATTTATTTAATTATTCTTCTTTTTAGCAATTTTACGGATCTTAGACCACCATTGCTCATCCAAAAATACCTTTGATCATCATAACCATATTATGTAGGTTATAATATATTGTAATAAGTTGTACCAAAGTATTTGAAGTGAATTTTACCAATTCAATTTTCTTAGTTTATTTAATTAATCCCTTTTCTAAATAATTATTGATTGAAGTTCATGTATATCACCGACTTAGTTGTCTATTATTCATATTTTTACAAAATTTAATGGTAAAATTTAAACTTTCTACTATCTCCAATAGTAATATTGAAAAATGTATAAATTACAATGATGATAATAGATTTTTCTTGAATAAAGAGTCATACTTGCTTCCCCATGTTTTGAACTTACATCCTCCATTTTTGCTCAATTTTTATTTATTTAATTTTTTTTGTTGAAATTTAATTAAGTCACAGCCATTTGAAACATTCAAAGTCGAATCATCTGATATTTCCTTTTGTGGTAAGTCAACCGTCATAAAAACATCACGTATTAAAAAAATTGAATGGTAGATTCTATAATTGCACAACTAGAGATGTGCGTTTTTAAATATTAGTGTGTAAGACGGAATACATATACAAGCCCCTAAACTATTTCACTTTTCCCGTATAGGCACCTCAATTAAGTCACGTACCTATTGAACCCTTTACTCCTTCATAAATGATTTCAATTGAGCCCAATTTGCTGACGTGGCAAAAAA
>NC_061121.1:209653300-209675719 GCF_002878395.1 Capsicum annuum
ATACAGAGAAACCATTAATTATGATTTCTCACTCAATTTATAGATGATTGATTTTTAAAGAAACCATTAATGGAGAAGAAGATATGGAGAAGAAGATGATGGCTATTTCTTCCTTTTTTTTTTATTTCTTTATAATGTGTTTTTTTTATTAGTTGATGATTTTTTATGTTTGATTATGTTGATTAATTGTGGTTTCTCATTCAATTTATAAGTGAATGATTTTTAAAGAAGCCATTGATGGAGAGAAGATGCGGAGAAGAAGATAATGGTTATTTTTTCTTTTTTAAAAAAGAATTCTTTTAATGTATTTTTTTTATTGGTTGAAATTTGTATGTTTAATTATTTTAAATTAATTATGGTTTCTCACTCTCCCTTGGGAGAGTGCATTACACATGCCACACCATGTCAGCACTACGTCAACGATTGGGCTCAATTCACACATTTTGTGAAGGAGTAAAGGATTCAATAGGTACATGGCTTAGTTGAGGTGTCTATGCGGGAAAAGACGAATAGTTAAGGGGTTTGTATATGTATTTAGCTTAGTGTGTAACTTTTACTATGATTTCTCTATTAAAAATGAATAATCTTTGTATAGAAAAATGAAGGATGTGATTATTTTAGGGGGATTAAGCAACGCCACATGATAAGAAAAAATATTAAAAATTAATTAACATCAAGGTCAAAACTTAGAAACAACTTTTCCACATTCAGTCCGGCACTGAAAACATCAGCATTTTAAGGTGTAGCCAAGTTTAAATTACTAAAAAACTCAGAGAATCTAAAGAAAGTAAGGACTGTTTATTACATTGTTTAGGAAAGCTGAAGAAATAAGGGATCACTTAAAAATATATTGAGAGATACATAAATAGAAAGAGATCAAGTAAAACAAAGTTTGATTGTGGCTGAAGAAGAAGGAAATAGACTAAGAATGATGATGTATGATACTTTACTATTGTTTCTTGTTTGAAAATATATAACAGGACTATAAAAGTATTGTACTTATTTTTATTTTGATCAATATCATCTATTTGGGCTATGATATATTACTATTCTTTTAGAAATAATTTGTGATGTACTTTAATGAAACTAATTTCATGTTAAATATAAAGATTTATGAAGAAAATTTTCAAATCATCAAAATAACATTGTATTAACTGAGCATTGATTTCAAATAAATTAATTATCGAAAATTTCATGTTCAAATGAAAAATAAAGTTATCTTAATCGAGTACCAAAATTATAAAACAGAATTATCTTAATCGAAAAAACAATCATAAAACTCCATATCAAATCATAAAATTAAATGCCTTAGTCGAGCACCACACCAAAATCAAAAATATTAATTGCCTTATACGTTAAAATAATAAATCATTTGTCTTCTTCTCCTTTGTTGATGTCTTTAACAACGGACATCACATTATCTGGCGACATATCTTGAACTGAAAGATCACTCAAATAAACTTTCAATGGATCATCTTCAACGACTCCTTGATATGGAACCGCTTTGGAGCCTATTAATATCACATCTTTTGCCTTATTGACCTCTTCTATTTCATCAGGCTCTCCATTAACTGCCTAAACTTTGGTGATCCCTCCTCTTGTTCAGTTGCACCATCAGAGACCTAGTCAACTGACTTGTTTTGGTGAGTTCTTCCTCTTGTTCATCTTCTGCATCATAGACCTTATCATCTGGCTTAATCTTGATCTTCTTTTCGTCTTTTTTCATATCTTTAGTAAAGAGAATATTTCTGCCTTTTTCTTGGTGAGCTCATCCTCTTCTTCAATAGCAGTCATCAGAGATACCATCAATCTTCTCCTTGGTCAGCTCCTTATTTTCTTCAGTAACAGCTTCGTCAAAGACTCTATCAAACTCCTTGGTCTTGGTAAGCTCATCATTTTTATTAGGAGCATCATCAACATAGACCCCATCAAATTTTTCTTGCTTAGCTCCTCGTCAGAGATATAATTATTTTGAAAAAATAGTTCAGTCGGGATCTGTTGATTTGATCTTTCAAGGCATGCAACTATTGCTTCAAAGGCTCTAATAGGATCTTTTAGGATCCCTTCATCATCTGAATATGCATTTTTAATAATTTTTTGAACATGATTAGTAAATTACACAATTAATAAATTAATTAAAATTAAAAAAAGTCAAATTTATTCATCTTTTACTTCTTCCTTCTTCTTCTTGCCACTCATTTTTTTCTTCTCATTTACATCATATACAACAATCGTTAAATTTTATTTCATACTCGATACACGTTTCTCAAGAGAGCTCAACCACTCCTTAATCCTTAACACACCATCAAATAATTACACAAAATATATTTTTCTTTGTTTATGCTCTTGAACCAACCTATTATGTCCACCATGATCAAGATCCACATTTTCATCATCAGCAACAGGTGATTCAAGGACAGATGAACCCTAAACCTTTTACGACGCCACTCAAATCGACCTTCAACCTATCAATGGAGACATCTTCCACCTTATCCTTGTATGAGATTAGAGTTTTTATGTAACTCTGTTCCATCTATCGCAAAGTCAAGGTAGAATAGAAATGCATAATCTACCAAACAAGAAAATTATTAATTATTAACTACTGCATTTAGTTTCATAAGACAATTAATAAAAATATAATATTTTGTCTTTGAAGACTTGACTACATGTCTAAATGGGTCTCCTTCAGTAAATGTGGCAATATTTTTTATGTGCCATCTGAGAAATTTTGATAGTTACAATGGAATCTCTTTTAATTTACTAGTATGTCTCTCAACAATGAAAAAGGTTTCATAGTTCAAAATTTGTAATCACAAAAAATAAACAATTAATCAACTATAATTGTAAAATAAAGTATACAATCAAATAGCATGATGGTCAATGATAGGCTATAATGTCCAGGATAATTCAAATAGAGTATAAGATGCACTATTATTTTTCTCAAGATGTGTTTTCTTCTGCTTCTTCATGTTTATCTTCTTTTTCAAGTAGTCCAATGTCAATATAAAATACTCGTTTTGCATATGTATTCCTAAAAAATAAAGAAAATACCTCATTGTTATAAAGTTTGGATCAACAAACGTAGAAACATCTCTTTTTAGTAACACCACATGCAAAAATCAAACCAAAGAACACTTCAAGTTGTCCTTTTTCTTCAGTTTGCTACCTTTAATCAAATTCAAAAGGCTTTGTGCAGTAATCTTTTTGATGTGGCTAATCTTTTCATAAAATTTCTTCTCATTCTTATACACTTTTAACAATTTTGATTCAAAAAGATATGTTGAATACCTTAATCTCATGATCAAAGCAAACTCGGTCAAGTCAAAACAAGTAGGTTTATCATTAACGCAAAATTACATTTCATGAAATTTTGCGTCGGATTTAACACAACGAAGAAGCATGTGATGGACAAACTTTTCATGAAATTTTAGATGATCTGACATTCCTTCAAACTAATCAAAATAGGATTTTTGAAACCTACGATCGAGGTTCTTCTCAGTTCTCAACCACAACTCTCTTAAATTGGTAAAAAAGTTGCACCCTAGACCTAACAAAAATTTTAGCTAAAAATGATCCAAGTTCATCCATACTTATCAACATTAAGGATCAATGAACACTCTGCAACAGACTGAGGGTCATCATCCTCATTCTCATACACCAACTGTCGAGCATGCTCTCGCCTCCTTCACTATCATTATCATTGTCTCTAGCGCCTCTGCCTTTATCTGATTCAGCCCTAAACACTTGGTTCGTCGACATACCTTTTGATTTTCTCCATTGTTTTCGAATTCAACTCATCTAGAGATGGTGAAGATTTTCTCTTTTTGGCATTCCGTTTTAGTTCAGCACCACTTTTTTTCTACTACCATGGGTAGAAGTATTCTTTGAGCTCTTTTCTACTATTCTAGCCATTCTCTATTATCTACAACAAACTGAATACAATTAACATTAATAT
This sequence comes from Capsicum annuum, assembly GCF_002878395.1. NCBI lineage: Eukaryota > Viridiplantae > Streptophyta > Magnoliopsida > Solanales > Solanaceae > Capsicum > Capsicum annuum. Next base: position 209,657,256 of record NC_061121.1, read on the forward strand.
TAATTGATTACGGGGCTAAGAATAGAAATTAGAAACTTACACAACAATACCTAAAAATTTTCACTATCCACATCAATCGACATTCAAATACTCTACAAAACAAAAATTTATTTTAAGAATATCCTAAATTTCTATAGTCATTAATCGATAAACTCCAAAAAAAAATAAAAAATCTCTACACTTCAGCAAAAAAAAAACTACCTTTGTGATTAGTAAACACATCAACAAGAAATTTCGATTATAACATTCGTTTTATTTAAAATTCTTATCAGAGCACTCATTTGTATTTAAAATTCTTCACAACAAACCTTATTATATTCAAAAAAGAAAAAAAGAAACAAAACCACCACAATATGTACCTAAAACTAATCGGAAGAAGACAAGGGCTTACCAGATAACAAAAATTTTGAAGCAACGACCTTGAAAGAGAAGAGAAATTGAAAATGACAAAATGGGTGTTGAACATTGGGTGAGAGCGAGAGATGAAAAAGCAAAAATTGTGTAAAGAGTAAAGAAGTAGAGTTGCGAGTAGTGTAAATATTGAGAAAAAAATAAATATACCAAGATAAAATAAAAATGACTTTTGTTGGACCAAGATAGCATTTATTAAACTTAATACTTCATCAACTTTTTATTTTCTTTTACTAAACCCCTAAAAATTAAATTAAAAAGAAAAATTGATGGGTATATCCCTAATTAAGTTGTGAAAATGGGTGCCTACCTAATTTTTATGAAAACATTATAGAGACGGAATGAAATGGAGAGGTGGGGAGGATAGCGTGGGATGGTCAAGTGGCGGGGGGTGGAAGATTTGGATGGATAGGGAGGAGATAATAAATTTAGAATGTCACCAATTAGTTTTCCCTACTTCTATGAGGAAAGTTATTTTTTCTCATTTTCAAGGAACTTAATTTCCTAGAGAAAATATTTTTCAAATATTTTAACCAATTAAAAATAAAAAAATATAAAAATATTTTAAAAAATATTTTCCTCCATATAATACACATCCTAAATCCTCTTGATTTGACATAAAAGCTTAATATAATTTATTTTTATAAAGTTTGAATTTTAATTTCTTAGTGAAATATCATTTCGCCATTATCATCAAGATCTGTATTTAACTCTCTTATCTTCGGAAGCTATTTATTGCTCCGGCAGAAAAATAAAGCAGAGCAAGAAAAAGTAGTAGAAGAGACTTCTGATTTGTTTTTTCGTTAGTACGTGATCTGATAATCCAAGGAAGAAAAGAAAAAGAAATTTGCATGAATACTGCTTGCAAGTCCAAACAGTTAGTCAACCACATTATTAGTTTCAAAAGCGTTTACTTTGAGTCCATTGACTATGCGAAGGCAACCATTATATATGCATAGTAGTAGTATAAGTTATCTTTATCTCATGATGTCCATGATTATGATTGTGACATGATAGCTAACTTTTACTCCTCTATTTAAGTACATATATATTATTTTGATAATGGCAGATTAGAGTAAAATGATTATATATTTTTTTTCCAATTAATGGAGTTCCACAATGTTTGTGAGATTGGTTGAACATGGACAACTATAAAATTTTAGGTTAACCTTACTTTCTTATCATGATATTAGATTCAAATTCATTATTTCAATTTGTTGTATCCGATGTTGCCCCTATCTTATAGGGTACATGCTTCAGATCTCCTGGATGTATGGGGTGTTGGGACTCTACATCATTTGTAGGATGGGATATGGATACCAAGATCTTGGACAATCCTTCTCTTATAAACTAGGTTTTAACATTAAGTTAATGTTAGACCAAATTTTATTTCTTTATCAATAACATTATAATGGTAAAGAAATTATAACGATACAATAATTGACTACTATTAAGTTGGCACGTCCTGTCAATTCAACGTAATTAACTTTCGTGTGTCTTTCTTGACTTTTCATGTTATTTATACTTAGTAGTTACGTAACAGTGCATGTCTACATTTTAAAAAATGTATATTTCATCAACATTAATTCTCCACGACAAAGATGGAGATATTTCCTTGTCAATTTATCTTTTATTTGGGACAGAAAAATATACGTGTTGGAGTGTCACAAAATAGTTGAAAATGAATTGTTCTCAAGATATTCATTTGGTCATGAAAATTATTTATATTTTTTTAAAATATTATTTCACTTTAGTGAAAAAAGTGAAAACAAAATGTGTTTGGCCATGAAAATTTCAAATAATATTTCGAAAAAACTTGTTTTCACTCATATGCTTCTCCCACAGAATTTCAAAAACAACCTTAATACTTATGGTCAAACACAACTCCAATTCCAACTTGAACTCCAACTCCGAAAAATTATAATTTTCATCATTTCGTGGCCAAACAGGTGTATTCTTATAAAATTCTCAGCGCAGCCCCAGAGGCGTATCAGGGAGATGAACAGTTTTTTCTCCTTCTCCCTCAAGATTACGTATCGTAATACATATATTTCTCTAAAACTATTTAAATATACTGTGGCGCCCACGCTCAAAGAGTCCTATGAAGTAATGACTACTATAGGTGCACCTTTACGAGTGAAGGTGACAATTCAAATCACGCGTTTGTCTTGTTATTTTTTTTCTCTAGAATTAAATCTTGATTTTAATCTCACGTCTGTCTTGTTATTTCTTTTTTCTATTTGTGTAGAATTGGGGCCTCTCTTACCATTCTACTTTTGTCACGGTAAAATTTTATCTAGTCAAATCAAATCAAGGGTGTCAAACGGGTCGGTTTTAATCGAGCCGAACCGGCCCACTAAAGGAAATCAGACCGGTTTGATCCGGCCCGGTAAATCCAAGGCCTTTAAGAGCCCGAGTTTCGATCCGGTTGGATTTTGAATTTGGGTTCGATTAACCCGGATCAGACTCAACCCGATTAGGGCCGGCCGGTTAATCGGCTCGGCCCAGCCCGGATAAGCCCATTTAGTTTATTTATTTTATTTTTGTTTTATTTTTTTTTTTAAAGATTTTAGAAAATTGGGTCAAACTAGCCATTGGCCCAACGACTATAACGGCTAGTTTGGGCCCAAATATAAAAAAAAAAAGTTTTTTTCATTTAAAATCACTTTTTAATCCCAAAAAAAATTCTATAAATACCCTACACTTTCAAATTATTTTCCACACAATTTTTCATCCTCTCAAGTCTCAAATCTCATTCTATCTCAAATCTCATTTCTCAATTCTCAAATATTCTATATATTTAATTTCTAAAGTGCTCACTTTAATTTTTTTAATTTTGCGATTACTAGGTACGAGTGAAAGTTTCTAAAGTCGCAACCTTCGGATACTTTCAAAATTTGGTATTGTCGTTCCATCTCTTACTTTTAGTTTATAATTAGTATATTAATTATTGAATATTTATTTTTATTACTTTTTGTGTATTTTGAATATTTTTTAGTTTGATTTATACTATGGATAAATTAAGAAACCTCGGTAAAAGTGTCAAAAAATGTGTTCCGGAAGTGGTAGTGGTAGCAAAAAGCGAATTACTAGCGGTAGAGGTACTTCAAGTACTAGATATACCCGTGTGCCTTCGCCTCCGGTACCACTTAGTCAGCCTTTTGACGAAGAAATAGGTGTAGGTGCTCACGATATGAATTATTTAGAAGTTCAGAAAAATTACGGTATAGAAGAAGAAAATGAAGTAGATGCGGTTGATTTAGATGAAGATGATGAAAATATTGGTGAGACACCCGAAGTAGGAAATGCTAATGTTAGATCCGAATCGATTAATCTCCCTCCCCCCACCGTTCTCCCCGTGCCCCAAGAGCTCGTAAACAAACTAGTGTTGCATGAAAATTTTTTGAACATATATCAGATACTGAGGTGCAATGCAATATTTGTCAAAAAATATATAAGCATAAAAGAGGAGGCAAGCAAGGGGGTACGGGTACGTTAATGAGACAATTAGCTGAAGATCACGAAAAAGAGTTAAAAATTGCACAAGGTGGTGAGGCTGTTGGTGGACCCACACAAACTAGAATGGACCCAACAACCGGTCACGTAACGAAGAAGTATAATAAATTGAGGGATCGGGAAGAAATAGCAAAAATGGTAGATGTAGGTTGTTTGCCTTTTAGTTTTCCTTCATCTGATACTTTTATTCATTATATTTAAATAATTTATAATCCTATGTTTAATGGTATTCCTAGAAGTACTTGTCGGTCTGATATTTTTAGATTTCATTCACAATATTATTTTTATTTATCTACATTGTTAAAAAATATTCAATGTAGAATATCCCTAACTTCTAATCTTGGTCATGCTATAAATAAAATGATTATTTAACCGTTACTTGTCACTGGATGGATAGTAATCTTGTGATGCAAAAACGTATTCTTACTTTTTTATATGATGAAGATCGTAAACATACTGTACAATTTATTGCTGACTCGATACATAAAGTTGCAGCATTTTATGGTATCGAAAATAAAATCTTATGTATCGCTTTTGATAACGCTTCTAACAACAAGACTGCTATAACAACGTTGAAATCTAAGCTATCACCACCGTTACCTAAAAATTTTCATATTAAGTGTGCATGTCATATATATAATTTAATTGTAAAAGATGATCTTGAGTTTTTTGAGATTTATATTGAAAAAATTCATCTTGTTGTTGGTTTTATACAAGGAAATAATCGTAGATCGAGAATTAAAAAATTTAAAGTTAAATGTCAAGAAAATGGACTTGCACCAATATTGATTCCTGAGGAAATTGATATTAGATGGAATTCTATGTATGATTTTTTATAAACTTGTTATAAATATAGAGTTCCTATTACATTAGCTTTTAACCAACATTGTGGTTCATTTGCTGATTCTACCGATTGCATGCTACTTGATTTTGATTGGGTTGTAATTAATGATCTTGTTAAGTTTTTGGAAAAATGTTATGTAGATACGGTTGAATTTTCCGGTGCTTATTATCCTATTGTTTGTAATATTTTGGGATATATAACTGATATTTCTGGTTTGCTCAAAGAATATAAAAATAAAGAAGGTTATGAAAATGTTGTTGGTGCCATGTTTACTAAATTTAAAAAATATTTTTTCCTGATTCTCCCTATTTTCTTGGTTGGTGCTATGCTAAATCTGTGCATTAAATACCATACTATGTGTCACTTTAGTACTCTTATTTATCGTAACTTAGAAATAAATATTAACAACGATTCTGAACAAGTACAACCTGATTTGTGGACGGCTACGTCTGATGCGAATGCCTACATAGATAAATTATATAACCACTATGTTGATTTAGTTGATTTAGCTGTACCGACACATATCAGTCCAACTGTCGCTCCTCATCCTCATGAGGTGCCGTCATTTTCTAAAAGGCCGGCACATTGTGGTTTTCCTGATTTCTTTTATGATTTACCTTGTTGGAACAGTATTGACGAGGGAGCTTACACATCAACTTATCGGGAAGAGCTTAAGTATTATCTTCGGTCGCCGCCAGAGGATCGTAGACGACGGATCAACACGTTGGATTGGTGGAGGAATAATGAATCACAATATCCTGTGCTTTCAAGATTAGCTAGAGATATCTTGAACGTTCTAATGTCAACTGTTGCATCAGAGAGCGCCTTTAGTCAGGGACGACAACAACTTAGAGACAACCAACACTCATTGGGAAGCAATGCAATGAATGTTCTAGTTTGCCTTAGAGATTGGATTAGAGCAGAAAGAAGAAATAAAGGAAGGGAACCGGAGCCAAATAACGAGCAGAAACTTGAAGAAATTATGACTTCGCGGGAGAACTCAGCAGAATCAAGTCTAATGCATGGATTTGCACCCATTAACTTTGACTATCCTATGCAAGTTCCCGTTAATATTAGCATGGATGAGTTGAAAAAAATGATGCATAGTTTGTAGATTTTTATTCATGTAAATTATAAATTTTGGATCATTTTGCAATCAATAAAATTCAACATTCATTAATTAACTATCAAGTATTATTAATTTATTAAATTAAGTTGTATATGTTGTTTATAGTATTGTATATATCTTCTATACACGTGTATATTTAACATATATATTTAATGTATCCAAGTGTATATGTTTTACAAATTAGTATATAACTATATATATATACATATTGTAGTATATATAAATGTATATTGTAGAATAGTATATATTTTATTTAAAGTAGTACATATATATTGAATGGTGTGTAGATATCTTCTATAGACGTATATATTTAACGTATACATGTGTATATATTTTATAAATTAGTATAATATAACTATCTATATATTGTAATACATATATATTATAGTATATAGTTTATTTAATTTTAAAGTAGTACATATATATTGAATGGTGTGTATATATCTTCTATAGACGTGTATATTTAACGTATACATGTGTATATGTTTTATAAATTTTTATGTAAGTATATATATATATATATTATAGTATAAATATATATACTTTATTTAAAGTAGTACATATATATTGAATGGTGCGTATATATGTGTATATATTATATCTTCTATAGACTTATATCTTTAACGTATACAAGTGTATATATTTTATAAATTAGTATATAAGTATATATATATGTATATATATTGTAGTATATACTTTATTTAGAGTAGTACATATATATTGAATGGTGTGTATACATGTGTATATATCTTCTATAGACGTATATCTTTAACGTATACAAGTGTATATGTTCTATAAATTAGTATGTAATTATATATATACATATTGTTGTATATATATATATGTATATTGTAGTATATATTTTATTTAAAGAAGTACATATATATTGAATGGTGCGTATATATATGTATATATCTTCTATAAGCGTATATATTTAACGTATAAATGTGTATATGTTTTATAAATTAGTATATAACTATATAACTATATATATATTGTAGTGTGTATATATATATATGTACTATTGTAGATTTGTAGTATATGTTTTATTTAAAGTAGTACGTATAGTCATATATAATTATATATTGAATGATACGTATATATGTGTAATTGTTTATATATATTTTAAAAAATATATATTGTATAATTGTAGTGTATGTAGTGTATATTGAAGTATATATAGTGTATATAATTGTAGTGTATGTAGTGTATATTGGATTTTTCATTTTTTTTTAAAACGGGTTTGACCGGTTTTTAATCGGGTTTGACCGGGTTTAGGTAGGTTTAACCTGTTGGGTTCAGTGGACCGGTTCAGGATTGTTTTCAACATTTTTACTGTTGAACCCGGAACCGACCCGGCCCACCTAACCCCAACCCGTACCGAAATCGACCCACAATCAGGTTAAACTAAATGGGCCAGTTCCGATTTGGCCCGACCCGACCCACTTGACACCTTTAAATCAAATGATACATTAAAACTTATAGTAGAAAAGGACCCACATATACCACAGAATTAAGTGATTCTCATAATCTTCGCACAAAGTGTAGATATGTTACTGAAAATTGAAATTGTTAAAAATACAAATTACTTTAAACTTATACTTTCGAAAGGACGAATTCATGGTACAAACTGAAAAGTACTTTAACCAGATCACCTTTTCAATAGAGCAATGCATTTCCTTTTGAAATTTTGAATCAGCCTTTAATAATGAGCGACTTGAATAAGAGTTATTTTTTTGCATGAAGTGTGATATGAATTTAGTCCGAGATGTGTTTGTTGAAGAAAATCGTTGTAGAAATTTCTACTTTTATTGAAAATTGAAATTGTTAAAAATACAAATTACTTTAAACTTATATTTTCATAAGTACGAATTCATGGTACAAACTTAAAAGTACTTTAACCAGAAGGTAAACCATAGGTTCACCTTTTTAATATAGCAATGCATTTCCTTTTGAAATTTTGAATTGGCCTTTAATAATGAACGACTTGGATAAGAGTTATTTTTTTGCATATGAAGTGAGATGTGAATTTAGTCCGAGATGTGTTTGTTGAAGAAAATCGTTGTAGAATCTACTTTTCAATAGCACATCCCCCCCCTCCCCCCGCCCCTCCCCCCAACTATACCAAAGCCTCACGGAAAAATAAAATTAGCTTGATAAATTAAATCATAAGTAGTAGGCTTTTTATATTTATATTATCTTCTCGTTAAGAAGCTGCATTATGCTAATCTAATGTTAGGTTGATCCTTATCCCTAAGTCAATATTCAATTTCAGACGATAATAAATGCTTTCTCAATTCTCATTAACTAAAGTAGAAGAAATGTGACTTCACATTTTCATATTGGCAAGTAGGAAAATGCAGTTAGAAGTTGCAAAGAGTTGATAGTCACAGATTTTATTTTTATATTTGTGTTACATATTGATCCCAACTAATTTTGCCTACTACCAGGATTTTCTTATATTAAAAAAAAAAAAAAAATTGGTCTACACTAAACAACTGGCCAGAGTCAATGCTGACAGGGACAAGTTCCTCATGAACTTAGAAAAGTACAACCTGTTAAACCTAAAAAAAATTTCCCCCACTTAATATAAAGTCTCTTCTTCTTTTTCTCATTTTCTTTTAGTTTTGGTTTTACCTAGTGTGTTCAGTATCGCTCAATCAAATTCAACTATGTGCATTAAAGGACCTTTACTGAAGCAGATGCTCACATCACTTTTTTTTTTAATTCTCAAAAATTCAAACTCATAACTTCTTATTATGTTATAGTTCGGAATTGAAAGAGAAATGGAGGTGTTCTCCCATGGAGTCGGTTGAAGAGAGAGGAGAAGTTTTATTACTCTCTGTAAAAGTGATCTACTGAAAATTTATGTTCAATCTTCTATTTATATACACAATGTACAAAATGTAATAAAAATGAAAACTAACATGCCTAACTAGTATTTAACTTGTATTAAGTTTCCTAACTAGTATTTAACTAGTATTAAGTATCAACAGCCCCCCACAAGCCGGAATGGGAAACCAAGCCAAGCTTGGAGTAAAAAGAACGATGAAGAATGCCTGGAAGGGGTTTAGTCAAAACATTAGCCACCTGGGCACCACTAAAGATGCCATGAAGAGAGATGAGACTATCTTGAAGAACATCACGAACAAAATGACAATCAACCTCGATGTGTTTAGTCCGCTCATGGAATACAAAATTTTTTGCATATGTGAATGGCGGAGGAGTTATCACAAAACACCTCAACAGGAGCAACAGAAGAAACTGATAACTCGGCTAATAATCAAACAATCCAAACAATCTCTACAACCAACTATCGAATAGCTCTATACTCGATTTCAGCGGAAGAAAGTGCAATGGTGGGTTGTTTTTTCGAATTTCACAAAATTGGGCAACCACCTAGAAGGATGACATAACCACTAACAGACTTGCGGATGGAGGAGCAGCTAACCCAGTTAAAATCATAGTAACCTTCAAGGGAAAAAGTGGGAGAACTAGTGAGAAAGAGACCCAAATCAGGGGTGCCTCCTAAATATCAAAGTACATGCAGAGTTGCTTTATAGTGAGGAACCAGAGGCTGAGACATAAACTGACTCAAGTGTTACACACTGAAAGAGATATCCTTGTATGCTAGAGAAAATTTAATTTGCCAATATGTTTTTGATACAAGGATCGTGCAAAGGATCCCCTGAGTCAGCTGCAAGCTTAACATGGAAATACAAAGGAGAAGATGCAGGACTAAGAACAACACAATTAAATTCATGTAAGAGATCAGTAAGAAATTTTTGTTGAGTAACCATAAAACCTTTGGGAAATCTAAGAAACTACAAACCCAAAAAATAATGTGCTTCACCCAAATCTTTGATCTTAAACTAAGCATCCAGAAAAGACTTGAGAGAAGCAATTCTTGCCAAGTTATTCCCAGTAAGAAGGATGTCATCAACATAAATTGCTACTATGATAAAAGACTGCCCTTCAGATTTAAGAAATAAAGAATAATCATTCTTGCTAGAGTGAAAATCCTTGGATAGCAAAGCGGAAGAGAGTTTGGCATACCATTTCCTAGATGTTTGTCCTAATCCATACATAGATTTGTTAATTTTGCAAACCAAATTAAGAGAATCATACTGAACTTGTAGACCAAGAGAACTTAATTTCATGAACACCTCTTCGTCAAGATCCCCGTGGAAAAATGCATTATTAACGTCTAATTGATGTACCACCCAACCATTCTTAACAACAACAAACAAAAGACATCTAATGGTGGTTAATTTCACAACTCGAGAAAATGTTTCGTTGAAGTCAACCCCTTCTTGTTGAGTATCACCCTTAATCACTTGTCTAATTTTGTACCTCTCAATAGTACCATCAGCCCTCTGCTTAATTTTATACACCCGTTTAGAGAAAATAGCCTTCTTTCCAAGAGGAAGAGGAATAGTAGTCTAAGTATTTTCAGCCTCCAAAGACTCAAACTCCTTAAGTATAGCTTCCTGCCAAGTAGGATTAAAAACTGCCTAATGATAGAACTGAGGTTCAAGCAAATCACTTTTAACAGAAATAGAGGTATCCTTGGATATAGAAGCATTAGAACAAACATAGTGTTGTAAATAAGAAGATGGAACAGATATTTGTGAGGACCTCCTTATAGGTACAAGAATATGAACAAGAGCATGAACTGGAGAAACAAGAGTTAGGAAAATCAGAAGAACTAGAAGAAGGAAAAACAGGTGATAAAATAGGACTGAGAGAAGAAGAGAAAGGTCCAAGAAATGTAGGAGGAACAATAGAGAGAGATGGATAGGGTGAAGATGCAGAAATATTAGGTGGAGGTGCAGGAAATAGAGAAGGAGAAGAAGGAGAAGAGTACAAAAAAATTAGTCTCATGGAACAAAACATCTCTGAAAAATAAAAAAATCAGTTTGTCTAAGTCAAGTAATTTATATGCCTTCTTGGTCGTGCTATAACCAAGAAAAACACAAGAGATGGATCTGGATTTGAATTTATCCCTATAAGGCTTTGGAACTGCAGTAAAACTAAGGCATCTGAATGTTTTGAGATGAGAATAAGAGGGAGTAGTATTATATAATAGGTTGTAGGGAGTGTTGTTGTGCAATAAAGGGGAAGGGAATCTATTTATATGGTAGGTAGAAGTGAGTACATATTCACCCCAATATTTGACTGGGAGTTTAGATTGAAAAAGTAAGGCTATAGCTATTTCTAGTAGGTGTTTATGCTTTCTCTTCATAACACTATTTTGTTGTGGTGTATGTGGAGTAGCTATTTGGTGAACAATACCAAGAGAGGAGAAAAAAAAAGATCCCAACTCAAAAGCATTATCAGATCTTATAGTCTGAATTATAGTGTGAAAATGAGTCTGTACCATGAAAATAAAAGATTTAATGAGAGAAAATGCATTAGACTTGGTGGATAATAAGTGTGTCCAGGTTTCCCTCGAATAATCTTCCACTATGGTCAAAAAATATTTATATCCATTGTAAGTTTGGGTATGATAAGGTCCCTAAAGATCAATATGGAAGAGTTGAAAAGGGGAAAAAGTTTTAATGGAGCTTTCAGGGAATGCTGGTTTTTGTTGTCTAGCCATAGGACACACTTTACAAATAAATTCTTGCTTCTTAGGTAATTGAGTTTTTATAGCATCAATAGATTTCATCTTATGAAAAGGCATGTGTCCTAATCTCAAATGCCAAAGTAAAGCAGGATCATTCAAAATAGAATAACACACAAAAGAAGGTATACATGAAGAAAGAAAGGGAGAAATAAAAACAATGTTTTGATTAGAGCAAATGGTAGAGTCATTTGTAACACAAATAGTAGAAGTAGTAGCAGCTTTATTATCAATACAAGCAGTGGCTTTAATGGTATTTACAGATGAAGATGTGAGAAGAGATCTCGGATGAAGAATGTAGAGCCCTTGAAACGCTCTACCAAGCTCCAATAGCTTCTTCAGAGAAGGGCCCTATAAAACACAAGTAGAAACAGTGAAGTAAGCTTCACCATTGAATTAGGGTAGTAACTTGTGTACAGAAATTAAGTTATATTGAAAGGAAAGAACATAAAAAACATCCTTCAATATTAATTCCGGGGACAAAGTAAGTGTTCCAACGCATGTGATTTTGACCATATACCCATTCGGTAAAGTGATAAGATAAGTAATAGGAAGAGGAGTGATGTTGGTAAGAAAAAATTTAACTGGTGTCATGTGATTATTAGCACCTGAATCTATGATCCAAGGATTATCAACTATTTTAGACATGTGGCAAGAAAAGAAACAGCAATTGCTAAAAGCAAAAGTGCTTATTAAACCTGTATAAATGGTAAAATCAGATTCACTTTGGTCAAGGTCTGTATTCTTCATCTGCTGAAACATATTCATCCTATGAGTTAACTGGTCTAGTGAAAATTAAGCCCCATTTGTAGTATTAGCTTGGCTTGACTTCCCCAAAGCCTCAGGTTTGGCAGCAGTGGATGCATCAACACCCTGAACACAAGCAGCAATAGACCTCCTTTGAGGAATGAAAGCATGAGAAGTGTTACCTTGATAAGTATGCTGGTTTTCTCGGAACCCATTTGCTTGGGAACTATTATGATGTTGAAGCTTTTTACAGTTCCCAATAATGTGACCAGGTTTCATGCAATATCAACAAAACAAATTATTCCTCTTGTTGTCAAAATTCACCTTCTATGAATATTGAGGTCTAGGAGGATAAGAGGGTCTATATACTCCAGCAGAAAAAAAAGCAACATTTGTGTTGAAAGAGAGAGTCATAGTATGTGCTTTAAGCTGAATCTCATCATTAATCAACATTGAGTAGGCAATATCCACATCAGAAAACGGTTTCATCATTAAAATATTTTGTCTCACACCTGAATAAACCTCATTCAAACCTATTAACAATTGATGCAAATGTTGTTCCTCTTTCAACTTCTGAAAAGCCTTTGCGCAACCACATGCACGAATAGGATAAGTCAGAGAAAAAACAAGCTCATCCCATAACTTCTTGATTTTTGAAAAATAGGACGCGGTGGATAAAAATCCTTGAATAATAGAAGCAATCTCCTTTCTAATTTGATGAACTTTGGTTCCATTCACTTGTCCGTATCTTCTTTCAATGTCTGTTCATAATTTATCTACAAATTCTGTATACATGACACTTTTCCTGATCTCAAGCTCAAGGCTATTCAATAACCAAGCAAGTACCATATCGGTTTTCTGAGACCATGGTTCAAAAAGTAGGTTATTTGGAGCCGGTCGACTCATGGTTCTATTAATAAGTCCCAATTTATTCTTACAAGATAGTCCAATCAGCATGATCCTTCTCCACCCCCCATACCCAGTGCCATTAAACTTGATTATAACTAAGACAATGCCTGGGCTATCAGAAAGGTGCAAAAAATATGAATACAAAGAATCAATAGCAAAAGAAGCAAAACCTTCTGATGACGCACTAGCAGATGCATCCGAAGAGTTTGACATTGTTTGAGAAAAAAATGAAGTTGGACTAGTACACCCGACGAAAACAGAGTAACAAACAAACAGAAATCAAAAAATCAAAAAGGAACACAATACCAAAACTCCTTCGATCCAGTGAAAAACTGAAAAAACCTATCACTATCGCGAAATCAACAGAATACAATACCAAAACTCCTTCAATTTGGTGGAAAACCTGAAAGATGTCGTCAACGTTGTGAAATCAATAGGTGGCCCCAAAAGTAAACCCTAATTTCTCGTATATAGACTGAGATGAGAAAATCTCAGCAACAATTCCCAGCTAGGGTAACATCGATCAAAAGCTGAGATGATGAGCTACATAAATCCTTTGCTCTGATACCATGTTACATCTCGGAATCGAAAGAGAAATGGAGGTGTTCTCCCATGGAGTCGGTTGAAGAGAGAGGAGAAGTTTTATTACTCTCTGTAAATGTGATCCACTGAAAATTTATGTTCAGTCCTCCATTTATATACACAATGTACAAAATGTAATAAAAATGAAAACTAACATGCCTAACTAGTATTTAATTTGTATTAAGTTTCCTAACTAGTATTTAACTAGTATTAAGTATCAACATATCAAGGGTGGAGGATCTCCATTGTTCAGATTGTATAGAACCCAAGAACTCAAAGATTAAAATCCATAAATTTTAAATTCTAACTCTACCTCTAATAACAAGTAAAATAAAACAATTAAACATAAATATAAAAAATGATATATACCAAGTACCATTATAGTCATTTATTTGCTTCTTTCCATATTGCCATCACTTGCGAAAAATTCTGAGTATTCCATCGAAACGAAGATCGTGTCAATGAGTATTTTCCCTTACTTTTATAGGTAGGGCAAGTTGTGAATATACTGTATATATAGGCCAATGATAGCTGTACAGAAAATGTTAATTTTGGTGACATTAATTTTTGCTTTTCATGTAGTTTTAACTTCAGTTTCTTCTCATGCAAAAACATCTTTTCCAAACAACTGGCTGAAGTTTAGCAATAATGTGGCTACCTTTTCCCCTCAGCAATAAACATTTGCGCCTTTTGAAATTAAATTCAAGTTTTTCCAGTTTATTTTGCCTTAAAGTAATAATTAATATTGCATGCAATGTGCTTATTACTTAGTTTTCCAAAATTTACAACACATTGGACTACATAAATTTTCATTTGAAATGATATTTTTGGTACTAGCAACTAAAAAAATACTCAAAAGATCACTAAACTAATAAAAGCCTACTCCATTGACGACTAGTATTTATATAAGATCCATGAACAGTTATTGGTAAAAAAATACGTCTAAAATATTTGAATTTTTTGAGTTTAATTCATACTCAAATTATTAGGCATGTGAGCTTCTTACATAAAGTATCACCAACTTTTAGTCAAAAGATTCAAAAAACGCCTAAACTATCAATTGTTCATTATTTCTATCAAAAAGTTCTGGTATAAAATTCAAATAATTAATAGTTGATATATGTGGTTTGACAAATAATTAGTGATAGTTCAGGTCGAAAACTCGCGCACCTAATAGTTCATATATATGAATAAAAAAACTGAGACACTTTAGAAGTGTATGTTTTCATCCTTTGCTCATCAATAAATGCATCACATGTATTTGCACATCACTTCTTTCACTAAAAAGCATGGTAATTATTGTATATTTTCACCTCATGAGATCATTTAACCATGGTAATTTAATATAGCTTAGGTATAAACAATTGATGCGGATAACTTTTTACCAATAAATGTGACCATAAAATATAAATTTAATTTATATGCTTATTGAGTGTACCATTTTGATTTCCTCACATAGGATTTGGAAACACGAATGTTGGATTGTAATACTAAGATTAGGACCATTCTTTGATGAAAGTTAGCATTAAAAAAACAGTTGAAATTTTAAAAGACGGCACTTGACTTGTTTGGAGTGTTGGACTTTATTAATAGATCATGCATGGTTGCTTTCTTAGAGAAAAAAAAGAAAGGTATAGGGTTGCATAATTAATTATCTCACTTTCACAATCAAACTAAACCACTATTTCATATTAACTAATTTAGTATACGTACTTTGTACGTGTGTCTCTCATTAATATATTTGAGTTACAAAATAAAAACCAATAACAAATTTCAAGTTCCTAAAATAGTTCAATTTTTTGAAGTTTAATTACACATCTCTCTTTAGAAATTATAGACGACTTATTGCTTATAACTTCGAAATAAATTGAGAATTTGTTATTTTAACTTTCAAGCTTCTATTCAGTATTTAGGTTCAAATATAAAAACTAATATTAACATTAAAATACCTTCTAAAATTCAAATTTCAAGATTTTAATAATTCACCTAAATCATTTAAGAAAAATATTATAACTTATCAACTTTTTTTTATGAAAAGGACAACTACTATTAATTCTTCTAAAAGGTAAGGTAGAAGAGAAATGAAGTTAAAATAAATTTAAATAATGATTTTGACTTTATTTGTTTGCTTTTAATCTGAAAGTTTTAGACATTAATTCATTAAGTATGTCTATTTTTTCCATTCAAAAATCTCGTAATGAAGACAATAAAATTTAAGTGACAATACTTAGAAATAAATTGAGAACTTGATATTTCAACTTTTAAGTTCCTATCCAATATTCAGGCTCAAATAAAAAACTAATATTAACATCAATATCTTCTAAAATTTAAATTTCAAGGTCTTAATATCTTGCCTAAATCACTTAACGAAAATATTGTAAACTTATCAACTTTTTTTTGGACGAAAAGAACTATTACTATTACTTCTTCTAAAAGTCAAGTTAGAAGAGAAATTGAGGTTAAAATACATTTAAATGACTTTTAATCTGAATAGAGACATTAATTTCTTAAGTACGTTTATTTTTCTACTCAAAAATCTCGTAATGAAATTAAAAAGGTCTAATGATTCAGATCTATGATAGATACTATAAAATAAAATTTAAATAACAATCAAAACAAATATTATATTTTAAGTAAGAACACAATATAATATAATTGATGACAATCGCTCTCAAACAAAGCAAATCATTTTTCATTGTTAAATAATCTAAGCTAATCATCAATCTGGAGTCTTTCACACCTTTTTTTCACTCGAAGATTCGAGTTCGAAGAGTTTTTCAATTAAAGTGACGGTATTGAATAGGGATTAGTTTATTAACAGAGTCGTCACTTGGAATTGAGTTATGGTGTTACAAGTCACCTTTTTGAATCCCTAATCAAAAGAAAATAACTCTTATTTTTGGTCTGCAAAAATAGAAGACCGGGTAAGGAATTCTGTTGACTGAGGAGAAGGTATGAGACACCACTCAAGTCCCGTGGTTCTAGCACGATCGCTTTTATTGACTTATCTTGATTTAAATTATTTTTGATAAATTATGTTAAGGCCTAAATTTACTCATTTTTTTTAAATATCAAAAATATCTGTTTACATCTCTTATATTAAATAAATCAGTGAAAATTAATTTTAGAAAAAATATTTGTCAAGGTGCATTATTGCATCCTTGAAATTTAAATATCCCGAAAAGATGCGTACGCCACATTCTTAATTGAGACGAACATTTTAAATATATCTAAATTTGTTTAATACTAAAGGAATTAGTATACTATTTATAAATTCATAACAACAACTTTTATTTATTCAAAATGCAATTTAACTTTAACAATAAAATTGTATATCATTCATTTAAAAGAATAAATAATTTAATAAATACATAAAAGGTAAATTTTATTAATACCAATTATGATAAGAAAAATAAAATAATATATCATTTTGACTTTTGTTTTAAATTTTTTTAATAAGATTAAGATTATCTGATTTTAAACAAAAGACAATGACCATTATTAATAGTTTATACAAAAAATTTTATCTTTAAAATAAAGAAATGACAACACTAATTTTTAGTCATCATACGTGTACTACTTAATATAATTCTATCTACTAATATATAATATAACACCTAAAATATCTGTAAGAATCTTTACCTTATAATGCACTGTCAGTTAACTAAAAATCTTGTTTTCTTAAATTTTGACATGAAAATCCCTTTTTCCCAAAATATCAAATCTCAAAATAGAATAAATATAACAGCCATCCATATTCATTTTAAAGACCAAAAGTTGCTTTAAAAATAAAACTTCATGAATGGTGGTGGCTGAACTGATTCGCCGGTGAGGTAGTAGTTTCCGATGGTTTGTCGGATGTGAGAAAGGGGAATACGGGGAAGGGAACCAGCGGCGGTGATGGACTATTGTTGTTGTTGCACCACTACTTTGCATCTTTTTTTTTATATTTTCAATTTTGCAGTGGTTTTTCATTCGTAAGAAAATAAAAAGTTTGTGTGTGCAGATATGTGTGTCATTATGAAAGTGTATTTTGAAAATAAAAATACTGCATACATGAATGTAAATTAAAGAAATATTTGTGAAGTAATACATACTATGAATATGAGTTTGTGTAAATAAATTTTACTCCGTTTTTATCATATACAAAACAAGTCAAATATTACTGCATATTATTTACCTTCTTTTCGCCGTTGCAATACAAACAAGATATAAATATTACAACATACAGTATCAATTCATGAGATCACTAAAATAATGATTCAGCTTATAATCAAACTTACAAAATAAAATACAGAGTTGAACAAAAAACCTGAATAATTTAGACTGAATAATGAGATTCGTCAGCAAAAATTTCGAATGAAAACTTCACTTCAACTTTATTCCTTTCTCTTTTGGCTTGTGTTTTTCTTTTTTTTCTTTTTTTTTTTACTCTGAATGAGTTTTGATCTTTTTCTGTCTGGTTTGTCTGATATATAGTCTGCCGGAATAATGTACATAGGTTTTTTCCTAGGGGTTGAGGGAGTTCCTTAAAAAGGGGAGAGAGAAACAGTTAGGTCAAGATAGGATTGAGAGAGGTTGAGTTGTTTATTAGGATAATGTTTCTTTTTTTTTTAATTTATTTTTAAGAAAAAGATAAGATTAAAAAAAAAATTAAAGATAAAATAATATTAAAATATTAATTAATTATGTTTTTAGAT
>NC_061121.1:209675819-209694160 GCF_002878395.1 Capsicum annuum
TGTTTTTAGATTAATAAAAAATGCAAGAAAATTTTATAATAATCCTATTATAAAATATAGTTAAAAAAATTAAAATTACTAGATTATTTATCAAAACTAAGAGAAAAAAAATATTTTTGATTTTTTTTATTAAAAAAAATATCTCAAAAATGTAAATTTATTTATTTATTTTCAACTAAAACTTATTAAAATGAAATAATAATTAAAATAATATCGGATCAAATATAAATATTTAATATCAAATATATATATATATATATATATATATATATATATATATATATATATATATAGAGAGTCAAAAATTACGTGTCTACATTTTGCCCCTCTTTATTTGAAATCTCGAAGAGTTTTCATACAAAGTAGTAGACAAAGAGATGATTTTTTACCCTCCGATTATTCAAAAAGTGAAGATAAAATAAAATATTATAAAATAAAAGATGTGACTGAGTCCTGGTTTGGACTGCCTAAATATCCCGGGTTATAAGGGAATTAGGTTACATGTAGTTCAAAGGTAAAAAGTGAGAGAAAGAGATAAAGGTCGAGTGAGATTCCGTCGAGTTTTCGGTTAACGACTTCTGCTCTTTTTTTTTTCTTTTTTTTTAACATCAAATGACTAACAAAAATAAAAAATGGAAAATACAAATGAAAAATCCAATTTCTAGAATCTTGACTCTAATCTTCATGACTTGAACTTGAAAAATTAATCCTATTCTTCAGGCGGGCTCCTGGACTTGATTTCCTTCACCCTGTTCTTCAGGTGAACTCCTGAATTTCCTTTTTTCTTCACCCTGTTCTTCAGGCAGGCTCCTAGACTTCCTTTTTTCTTCACCCTGTTCTTCAGGTGGGCTCCTGAATTTTCTTTTTCATCACCCTGTTCTTCAGGCGGGCTCCTGGACTTGCAACTTTTTTACCTTGTTCTTTAGGCGGGCTCCTGGACTTTCTTTTTTCTTTATTCTGTTCTTCAGGCGGGCTCCTAGACTCAAAGTAAATAGTAAAATAGAAAAATAGCATCTCATTCTTCAGGAAGATCCTAAGCATAAAGTAAAATTCAATAAATTCGAACAGAATATTTGCCCTAGTTTGTACTTAGAAAATGACTCGACTAAAAGGTACTTCTTATAGAAATCAAGAGGAATGACTCGACTAAAAGGTACGTCTTATAGGAATCACGGGGAGTGACTCGACTAAAAGGTTCGTCTTATAGGAATCAAGGGGATGACTCGACTAAAAGGTACGTATTATAGGAATCACGGGGAGTGACTCGACTAAAAGGTTCGTCTTATAGGAATCAAGGGGGATGACTCGAATAAAAGGTATGTCTTATAGGAATCACGGGGTGTACTCGACTAAAAGGCTCTTCTTATAGGAATTAAGGGGATAACTCGACTAAAAAGTACGTCTTATAGGAATCAAGGGGAATGACTCGACTAAAAGGTACGTCTTCTAGGAGTGAATGTTCTAGTTAGGAAGTGTTTCATCTAATAAATAAAAACTGACTTATTCAGACTAGGAAGTGCATCTCCTAGGGATTGAATGAAATGACTCGACCAGAAAGTGCGTCTTTTAGGAGTGATGGTTCAAGTTAGGAAGTGCTTCACCTAACAAATGAAATTTGAATTATCCATATTAGGAAGTGTGTCTCCTAGGGGTTGAATGAAATAACTCAACTAGAAAGGACGTCTTCTAGGAGTGATGGTTCAAGTTAGGAAGTGCATCACCTAACAAATGAAACTTAAATTATCCACACTAGGAAGTGTGTCTCCTAGGAGTTGAATAAAATGACTCAACTAGAAAGTGCATATTCTAAGAGTGATGGTTCAAGTTAGGAAGTGCGTTGCCTAATGAATGAAACTGACTTATTTAGACGAGGAAGAGCATCTCCTAGGGGTTAAATGAAATGACTCGACTAGAAAGTGTGTCTTCTAGGAGTGAAGGTTCAAGTTAGGAAATGCTTCACCTAACAAATGAAGACTTACTTATTTAGACTAGGAAGTGCGTCTCCTAGGGGTTAAATGAAATGACTCAACTAGAAAGTGTGTCTTCTAGGAGTGAAGGCTCAAGTTAGGAAATGTTTCACCTAATAAATGAAGACTGACTTATTCAGACTAGAAAGTGCGTCTCCTAAGGGTTGATGAAATGACTCAACTAGAAAGTGCGTCTTCTAGGAGTGAATATTCAAGTTAGGGAGTGTGTTACCTAACACATAAAAATTGATATACCCTAACTAGAAAGTGCGTCTCCTAGGGATTAAATGAAATGACTCGACTAGAAAGTGCGTCTTTTAGGAGTGAATGATTCAAGTTAGGAACTGTGTTACCTTACAAATAAAATTGGCATACCCTAACTAGGAAGTGTATCTCCTAAGGGTAAATGGAATGACTCGATTAGAAAGTGCGTCTTTTAGGAATAAAGATTCAAGTTAGGAAGTGCATCACCTAATAAATAAAATTAAAATACCCAGAAAAGGAAGTGCATCTCCTCGGGGTAAATGATGATGAGTTTTCACCATGACTGTGATTACTAAAAATGTGTAGCAATATTGCCTTTTGCATTTGCAAAATGAGGAATTGCATCTTTTGATATTTAGGCTTTGAAGCCCTTGATTTGAAGGTAACATATTTTTGTTTCATATAAGAAAACTTTTTAATTTAAAAACACGATGGTTGATTTGTGGTATTTGTCCATTAAGGCAATCTCTTGCACTTGTCATGCTCAGCTCCATTGCAAATCATTGATAGGTATTGTTGACTTGCTGTAGTATTGACCCCAAATTCTGACTACTAAAACCTTTTGACTCAAATCATATTTCTCTTGCATGATGCCTCTAGGTTCAACTTCAAATACACCTCTTATACTTTTGCGAGTCCAAAAATTATCTGGTGATAAGCATTCTTGAATATCTTACTTTTTTTTTGAAGCATGTTAACTTGGTATAGCAGCCCTTTGTCATGCTTTGTGCAATTGAGGGGGTTGGTAATAAGTTTTGAAGTTATTTCTCTCTTGTCTTGACATAAATTTGAATCAAAATACATGAAAGATTATGATATTGATTTTTCATTCGATGACAAAGGTACAAAATCAAAAAGAAAAATAATAATACAAAGAAAAGAAAAAGACAATAGACATCTCTTTTAAAAAATGACAAAAATGAAAACTTATCTGGATGTGGTAGGTGATTCCAATGATTATGACATGCATTTTTAATTACATAACCTGATCTATCCAAACTAATCACTATCAACTTTTGCCCACTCATTGAATTTGAAATGGAGCCATTCTTGAACATGCTCCCTCTAGATTACAATCTTCCTTAAATTAGTGACACTTCGATGGGTTTTCACAAATTAGCCGATCTCATTTTCATTTCTTTCTTATCTCACCATCGCCTTATGGTGTCCGTGAAAATTTTCACCAATAAGACTCTCTCAATTTTTATTGTTCTCACAACTTACGGTCGCCTTATGGTGTTCACAATATGAAACCTCATATACCCATACATATTTAGCCTTGACATTCTCAAAGATTGATCTGAAGGTCTTTCTTTGGTTGTAACTTGGATTTTGGATAGGGTAAGAAAGAAAGGATAGCATGAGGTTCAAAAATATACATAACATTAGGTGAAGCATACAACTTTTGAAATCGACTCTTAAGGAAATAAATTTTTGCCCCAGATTTATTTCATACTGGGTAAATTAAATTTTTTACTTGGTTAGACCGAACCCAAGAATAGGGCTACCTACGTATCTTGTCATAGCAAGAATCAGGTCAAACGTATTCATTCATCTTGTTCTTTTGCTTGATTTTTTTTCTTTTCATTGGACTCTTTTCTTTTCTTTTTTTTCATGTTTTTTTTTGAAACTTTTCTGATTCTAGTCTTTTGCTCGACACTTTTCTTTCGAGCTTTGTTGACTCTATCTTGATTCCAAAAGAGGGGGTACAAAAGAAAATAACACTAGAGCTCAAAAGGGGTAATAAAGGATGACACAACATTTAGGTAGCAGAATGAAATGCCTTCGTCATATCAATCCTTAAAAACACAAGTACATAACATGAAATCTAGGAGTAGAACATGAAGATCATATGCATCTTTTTCAACATTGATCTTGACTAAGCTCGTACACGTGTGTCACTTCTTTTAAGCTTGTGAAACATGCAGGTCCACTTATGTTGTACATTTCTCTCAATGAATGATTCATGTCTTTTTTGATCTAACCCTTTTACTTTTCTTGGCAGTGGAGACTATATATCCTCTGATCGCTCTCATTTAAAGTGCTTGAGATTGACCTTCTCATTGATGACCAGTTCATTTTTGATTCACAAAGAGATTGCTTCAGTCCATTCAAGTGAGGATTTAACTCATTCAACAAACATCTCAACACTTTACTTATTTCCTTACATGTTTTTTTTTCAACTCTATCTTCTTGGTCAAGTGTTTCGGGATTAGATTAGATTTTAAGATCAGGTGAAAATTCAGCATGCATATTATATCACTAGAATCCACATAAAAGAACTATGTAAAAAAAAGAAAATACGAACAAATAATATATTTATATTAAAATAAAGTAAAATAAAATAGAATAAATAAATAAAAGGGACACTACATTTTGTTAAAAGAAAAGATGACCGAGTTTCAACATAAATGAAATATAGAAAAGATAAGATAGACTCCGAACTACAATCTTGAAATAATTCGGATAACAGAAAGAAAAACAAAATAAACTTTCATAAATCCTTTCTAGAAAGGGAAAGAGTGACTTCTCAATTGTTGATCTTGATATCTTCTCCAGTTCGCACATCAGCATGACTAGATCCTTCACCACTGTCAACGTCCTGCACCATAATCAATTTATCTTGAATCATTCTTTCTATTTCTCTTTTCAAATAACAACAATCTTCTGTACTATGACCCTGAACATCAAAATGATATCACATCGTACATTAGGATCAAAGTTTCTTAAATATGGGTCAAGGGTGTACCCAAGAAGAGGAGTGATTATGTCCTTTTGTCTCAATTTCTGAAATAAGCTAGTATAAGATTCTCCAATTGGTGTGAAATTATCCCTTAGCTTCTGTTTCTTTTCGTTGTTTGGCTTGGAGAGAAAATCAAATTTAGAGGGGCTTGGGTATGTTGGTGGAGTTGGAATATGATTTTGAGGGGTTGGTGCACGCCATTGCGAGTAAGAAGGGGTTCGGGCATATAGTTGTGCATTATAACTAGGATACTGAGAGGATGAAATGAAATATAATGGATTTTGTGCATATGGTTGATGCATACATCTCCAATTTTGTCGTGGACCTGGCATAACAGTTGCTACATCCTCTTTTCTTTTATTTTGACCAAAGCTTCCTAAACCACTTTGAATTTCCTGTGTTGTTGCTTTCAAAGCGGTCTGGCTGATAATCTTTTCTAACTTAATTCCATTCTCTACCATCTCTCCAACTTTAATAACTTCAGCAAATGTGCTTCCAATAGTAGAAAGTAAATGATGGAAATAATCAGGTTCTTGTGCTTGCAGAAAGATATCGATCATTTCAAATTCCTTTATCAATGGTCTGACTCTTGAAGCCTGCTCTCTCCATCTAACAACATATTCTCAAAATTTTCAGTTATTTTTTTCTCATGTTGTCAAGCGTAGTGCGATCTGGCACTATCTCAATGTTATATTAAAATTGTTGAACAAAATCCCGAGCCATGTCATTCCACACGTGCCAACGGGAAATGTCTTGTTCACTAAAAGATTTAGAAGCTATTCCTGTCAGGCTTTCTCCAAAGTAAGCCATCAATAGTTCTTCTTTTCCTCTTGCTCCCCTTAATTGATTGCAGAACTTTTTCAAATGAGCTACAGGATCGCCATGACCTTCGTATTTGTCAAACTTTTGCATTTTGAACCCTAGCAGCAAATGGACGTCAGGAAACATGCATAAATCTTTATATGAAATACTTTTTTGTCCTCTTAATCCTTGCATATTTCTCATACTCTGCTCCAAGCTTCTTATCTTTCTAGTCATCTCCTCTTGTTCCTTATTCTTAACAATTTTCTCAATCACAATAGGAGAATTGTGTTGATGAGCATGATAATGTGGATTTTGAGGTTTGAAAATTATTTCAGGATGATACAACTGATCATGACTAGGTTCTCCCGTATTCTTCGGTACTGTCGATTGAAGACCTGCAGTAGCTGGAGCTACAGAAGTGAAAAGAGGGTCATTTGTGACAGAAGGATTTGGTGGGCGCATGGTAGAAGTACCAGTAACGACGGACTCATTAGCAAATAGGTCAAATCCTGGTGGGTAAAATGGATCACCAGTTTGAGCTTGGGCGGAATTTGGATCATTCATATTTGAAAGTCCAGGGATTGATGAAGGCAGTGCTTGTCTATTCAACCAAGCTCGATACATCTCCGCCATTTGTTGTTTCAATAACTTAATCTCTTCCATTGATGCTAGTTCTTGCGACATCAACTGATTTTGCTCCTCCTTACTGTCAAACCCTACACCCTCTTTGCGGGTCATTTTTATCTTTTATTTGAACCCCTATTATAGGAATGAGAAGCCAACTTATCCACAAACCAACCACCTTAATACTATTTTGATTTTGGAGAAAATTAATGTGTCAGAGTTCAAAATTTTCTTTTTAAGACCACCGAATCCATAAAGGATTACCTACGTATCTCATTAAGATGAGAATCAGGTGTGTGTATTCGTGAAATTTATGTCGTACAAAATTTAGCCTCAAGACCCCTAAAGGTTCAGGGTTATCAAGATTTATATATATTATTTATTTTGTAAAAACTTAGCCTCATGATCCCTAAAGATTCAGGGCCATTAAGATATATATAAATTAGACTTGAGAATTAGAAAAATAATTATGAAAGTAATCATATTTTCAAAAAAATTCCTCAATAAATCTATGAACAATTTTTCAAAAGATAGGGTCGTATCCTGAGAAGGACTTCCTACGTATCCCACTAAGATGTGAGAATCAAAACCTCGTAGTTCATAAAGATCGTAAAATTATATTGCTATACAATTTTTCTTTCTTTTTAAAAATAAAAATTTTCTTTTGAAAAATGATTCACTAAATTTGAGGATAATATAATCTATTGCATTTTAAAGTTGCCTAAAGCCGGTCGACAAACAAACAACCTTCCAAACAAATATCAAAGAGCACATAAGATGCACATGTTGGTCTTTATAAAGTAGGTCACCTGTCCTAGACAGATCTGGCCCCTGTGCCGAGTCCCGCTAATTCAAATGCATATGATGCAAATAAAGTGGAACCTAATAGGGATAACCAGATTCTGAGTTTTCAATTTTTCTAAGTTTAAGCCTAATAAGGATAGGTGTCTAGACTGGCTTACCCGAGCGAACACTCAAGCCGGGGAGGGACAACTTGGTGGGTAGCAGGGCAACACCGCCTTCGTTGCCGATCCGAATCTCGCCTAATATGTGTGACTATAATCCTTCAACAGGTGCATTGACACTCCGGATATCTCAAAAAGAAAGTAGGATACATGCGCTGCATTCCTTCTATCCTATTTCAGAGACTCAGAGGGGATGCGCAAGAGAAGAGAATATATAATATAGTTCAATCAATATCAAAGCGGTAAATGAGCGACAAGTAGCACATAAGGCTAACAAACACAATATCAACAATAATTAAAGTAAGTATAAGTCAATATAAAAAGCTCGAATTTTTATTAATCCCCAGCGGAGTCGCCAGAGATGTCACACATCTTTTTCGCTCGAAGGTTCGAGTTCGAAGGGTTTTTTCAATTAAAGTGACGATACTGAATAGGAATTAGTATATTAACAGAGTCGTCACTTGAAATTGAGTTATGGTGTTCCAAGTCACCTTTTTGAATCCCTAATCAAAAGGAAATGACTCTTATTTTTGGTCTGAAAAATAGAAGACCAGGTAAGGAATTCTGTTGACCGAGGGGAAAGTATGAGGCACCCCTCGAGTTCCGTGGTTCTAGCACGGTCGCTTTTATTGACTTATCTTAATTTAAAATATTTTTGATAAATTATGTTAAGGCCTAAATTTACTCATTTTTTTATATATCAAAAATATCTGTCTACATCTCTTATATTAAATAAATCGATGAAAGTTAATTTTAGAAAAAATATTTGTCAAGGTGCATTATTGCATCCTTGAAATTTAAATGTCCCGAAAAGATGCGTACGCCGCATTCTTAATTGAGACGAACATTTTAAATATATCTAAATTTGTTTAATACTAAAGGAATTAGTATACTATTTATAAATTCATAACAACAATTTTTATTTATTCAAAATGCAATTTAACTTTAACAATAAAATTGTATATCATTCATTTAAAAGAATAAATAATTTAATAAATACATAAAAGGTAAATTTTATTAATACCAATTATGATAAGAAAAATAAAATAATATATCATTTTGACTTTTCTTTTTATTTTTTTTAATAAGATTAAGATTATTTGATTTTAAACAAAAGACAATGACCATTATTAATAGTTTATACGAAAATTTTTATCTTTAAAATAAAGAAATGGCAACACTAATTTTTAGCCATCATACGTGTACTACTTAATGATATATAATTCTATCTACTAATATATAATATAACACCTAAAATATCTGTAAGAATCTTTACCTTATAATGCACTATCAGTTAACTAAAAATCTTGTTTTCTTAAATTTTGACATAAAAATCTTTTTTTCACAAAATATCAACTCTCAAAATAGAATAAATAACAAGAATAAATATATCAGCCATCCATATTCATTTTAAAGACCAAAAATTGCTTTAAAAAAAAACTTCATGAATGGTGGTGGCTGAACTGATTCGCTGGTGAGGTAGTAGTTTCCGATGGTTTGTCAGACGTGAGAAAGGGGAAGACGGGGAAGGGAATCAGCGGCGGTGATGGACTATTGTTGTTGTTGCACCACTGTTTTGCATCTTTTTTTTTTTTTTCTATTTTCAATTTCGCAGTGATTTTTCATTCATAAGAAAATAAAAGGTTTGTGTTTGCAGATATGTGTGTCGTTATGAAAGTGTATTTTGAAAATAAAAATACTGCATACATGAATGTAAATTAAAGAAATATTTGTGAAGTAGTACATACTATGAATATGAGTTTGTGTAAATAAATTTTACTCCATTTTTATCATATACAAAATAAGTCAAATACTACTGCATATTATTTACCTTCTTTTCACTGTTGCAATACAAACAAGATATAAATATTACAACATACACATTCCGTATCAATTCATGAAATCACTAAAATAATGATTCAACTTATAACCAAGCTTACAAAATAAAATAGAGAGTTGAACAAAAAACCTGAATAATTTAAACTGAATAATGAGATTCGTCAGCGAAAATTTCGAACGAAAACTTCACTTCAACTTTCTTCCTTTCTCTCTTTTGGCTAGTGTTTTCCTTTTTTTTTTTTTTTTTTACTCTGACTGAGTTTTGATCTTTTTTTGTCTGATTTGTCCGATACAGTCTATAGGAATAATGTACATAGGTTTTTTTCTGGGGGTTGAGGGAGTTCCTTAAAAAAGGGAGAGGGAAACAGTAAGGTCAAGATAGAATTGAGGGAGGTTGAGTAGTTTATTAGGATAAGGTTTCTTTTTTTAAAAATTAAAGATAAAATAATATTAAAATATTAATTAATTATGTTTTTAGATTCATAAAAAATGCAAGAAAATTTTATAATTATCCTAAAATAAAATATAGTTAAAAATATTAAAATTACTAGCTTATTTATCAAAATTAAGAGAAAAAAATATTTTTGATTTTTTTTATTAGAAAAAATATCTCAAAAATGTAACTTTATTTATTTATTTTCAACTAAAACTTATTAAAAATGAAATAAGAATTAAAATAATATCGGATCAAATATATATATATATATATATATATATATATATATATAAAATTTGGGAGGGTAAAAAATTACGTGTCTACAGAATCGATTTTGTTAGAAACTGATAATGATTTATTATCAATCCAAATACACACCTGACAATATAACGATAAAGTGAGCTGCACAAAAATTGAACCAAAGAAACGAAAATATTAAGAGAAAAAAATAACTTTTCCTACATACCTTTTATTCACGTAATTTAGTCACCACACAAAGCAAATTCTTTTATAGAAGAAGTATTCATAAATCACAAAAGAATTTGATTTTAGACTCTTATATAATTTATATTAGGATACTATCAACCGTGAAAGGAAAAAAGACTCCTATAATATAACAAAAAGGACTCTTGCCTCAATTTTTATTCTGCAAGTTAAAAATATTTTACCAAAAATACTAATGAACATTTCTTTTATTTTTCATAAAAAAGAAATTTTTTAATTTTGCAAAATTACGGGTTGTTTTGCCAAAAAAGGCAATATCTATTGACTCCTACTCTATGCTTAATTCTTGCATTATTAGAAATAGTTTTTATTTTGCTGAAAATAAGATAATATTTTTTAGGACTCGAATTATATATCTAGTTTACAAAAAATAATGATTTTTTTTTTAAATATAATTAAAAAATAGTAAATAACGATTTTGTCTAAAGAAGTGTCTTTTAATGAAGGGCAAAAAGTTCAAATCACTCATCATCTTCACACTTTTAATATATTATAGATTATAGATAATAGATATAGATATAGATTATATATATAGATTATAGATAGATTATAGATATAGTCTATAAATTATAGATTATAGATATGAATAATACTCCATGTTACCAAAATTTGGAGATTTTGATTTTATGCGATATAGTCCCCCACTCCCACCCCACGGAAAAGAATTACATATTGCGACGGTTAAAAATGTTTCCGAAAGAATCTGTTATATTAACGTATGATCATTTCATTAATTAAATGCTTAAACTATTAGTAGATAATTGTATTACTTCATTTTATTTTCAACATGCTCCTCATATATGTACCTGATTTCTGTTTTTCATTCTTGGTCAACACGTGGGGATTTCTCTCGATAATGAGTAGCTATGATCGTAGGATTTAAATTCAGGACTTCTATATACCCTATTATCATAGAATTAAATTTTGTGAACTAATTTCCCAACTGTTTAAGTTCTAAGAAATTACACATTTAGGATTATCTTTTGAAGACTAAAGAGTAACTTTTAATTTGTTAAATAATAGTTCTAAATGTACTTTTTTTTTTTCTTTTTTCTAACTTTTACTATACTAGAATTCAAAAATGTAAGATAATAATGAAAGTAAATAACAGTAGATTTGCTCTAATAATTTTAATTTTTAATGAGATAGTCATACTCTTCAACATGCATCGTACCTATATATTAGACGGAGATCTTGAGTTCAAATAACATCGTCACATATTATCATAAATAATTTTCCACGTTCTTGGCTAATTAAAAAGAATCAAGCCCTCATGTAAGCAGATGATGATGATGATAATTAACGTTGATTAAAGTACTCTGACGTTGTGACCTACAATTCAGTTTCTTTTAATTCGTCTGCGTTTATTGGACTACTCTTTGTGACAATATCAAAATGAATAAATTAAACTAGAATGTTTTTTTTTGCACCTAGTGCAACTAGAATTTGGATTAAAAGAGGCAAACAAGTTTTCCAATTAAGTGAAGGTTCGGACAATTTTTTTTCCAGTTTTTTTTTTAAAATATTTTCGTTCCAACAACTTTGCAAAGTTGTAGAACAACTTTGATAGTTGTTCGACAACTTTGCGAAGTTGTTCAACAACTGTGTGAAGTTGTTGAGACAACTGTGCGAAGTTGTTGAGACAACTAATGCAGTTGTCGAACAACTGTCCCAATTGTTCAAGCGGCTTTATTTTTTTAACTTGGAAATTATTGTGGGACCCACTTATCTCCTTTTTTTAATTAAAGACTTCGGAGGGTCTATGAACTCATTTTTCTCCACCTAGTGGGTGACTTGTGGACAGTGTAGAAAATTAAAACTCAAAATAATTGTTAGATTTTAATTTCTACACACGAATAATGTTATAAATCCAAAAAGATAATACACACACACCAAAAAAATTGTGTATACGAATCAATTCCTATGTAGTTTTATTTGCCACACTACAAAAAAATGAGCAATTTATAGTGGTTTATTTGTGGAAGTTTTAAAAAACACCACTAATAATTCATTTTGAGACGATTTGTTCTAACCCTCACAATATAAATTTTTTTGTGCGAATTTTATTATGGAGATTAAAAAATTGTCACGATACAATATAAATTATGGCGATTAATGACTCCCACAAATTTACTAAACTTTATTACTTTTGAAATTATATCTTTTTTGTATTTTTTATTTCATTATATTCAAAGTATATGGTATATAATAACTAACATTGATAAGTAACTCATTATATATAAACAAAAATACACACCCTTCTCCTTCTTCATTTTAATAGGATTGTAATTCTTTTATCCTCTATTTTTCTTTCCTATTAAGATACTCTCTCTCTATATATTTTTTTACTTTGTATGTCCAATTTCATTTGAACTTTTTATTTTATACATTACTATTTTGTATTAGATATTTATGTAAATTGGTGATTTTGGTTGCCACATCACACAATAATTTAAATTTCATAACTATTAAAGCTAAGACAAATATTGTATGACCAATTTTAGCTCAAATACATTTTATATATTTATTATGTACTCTTTAACACAAAAATTAGATGCCAAATCAATAGTAATATTCATTATATTTATTTCGTATGCATTTTAATTTTATGCATGCTCCTATATTTATTAATTTTTTAAGGAAAAATATTTTAATTAATAATTGCTATTAAATTTTCTGAAAATAAATTATTCTATGCGCCAAAATAAAAAATTTCTCATTTTGTATTTGCACCCAAACTCAACTAAAATCCTAATATCTTTCCATCCTTTTTTTTTCAAAAAAAAAATAAAAAAATAAAATAGTAGTAAAGATAAAGTTTCCTCCCAAAAATTAAAAATCAACCTAATAAACCACTCCTTCCTTCCCACGTAAAAACACCCAAATCTCACATCTCTTTTTCCCTAGTTCCTCTTCCTTCATCTCTAACATTTCATGCCATATCTATTCTTTTTTTTTTTTAATTTCTTTTTAGATACCATTTGTAGGGGGGTGCGCGGATTTAATAGTTCAAATAGATTTATTAGGTTTCTAGTGAATCTATTTTTATTAGTGCGTGGATGTTTTTTAAATTTTGTTTCAATATCTTTTAATAATTTACTTTTTTCGTAAGATATATTCATTAATTATTTTATCCTGCAGTAATTGCAGAGTTACAAATTTCTGTATAATAATTTATCCTATCTGTACTATAATGTATATCTAATTCTAGATTTTCAATGTTATTTATTATCTTGTGTTGTTCTTCTCGTAGTGAGTTTTTTAAATTATATAAACTATCACATGTACTTTTATCTAAATTTTCTAAAGTTTTTTCTATCCATATTAATTTTTCTTTTAGGTTTTCCATTATTTTTCTAATTCGGTTTCTATAATTAATTTCCTTATTTAGATTTTCTTGATTTTCTCTAGTTTTTCTAATATATTCTAACATTTTTTAATCTGAATAATATCCTTCTGGATAAATTTCTTCGTATAACTGTTCTAGCCAATTTTTAGTTTCAATTTCATAGTCTATTACTTTTTCTAATATTATTTTCTTAATATCTATAATTTCTATATCTTTAAGTATATATAAGATTAATACTTTAAGATAATCTAAATGATCTATCTTTTAAAATTGGTTTTATTATAATATTTTGTAGTTGTTTGTTTTAGCCTTAATAGTTTTTGCATATTTTTATTAAGAAATTCTATGTATTTCATATCTTTATTTTCCATGTATTTGTCTATATTTATTTTTATCTGTTTTTCTAGTAACTGTATGTTTCTTATATCTATTTCTAAAAATTCTATGTAACTTATCATCGTAAGTATTTGTAAGAGTAGTTAGGTAGATATGGTATATAATTTACTCTAGTCATATAATGTTTACCAAAAACTTTTTCTAATATGATTTTTCTTATATCTGCTATTTTTATATCTCTAAGTGCATACAAAATAAGTATTTTGAATTTATCTACCATCACATCAGATAAATTATCATTCATTTTCATAAAATTGCTTTTTTCAAAATATTCCCTTCAACCATGTACATAACAAAATATGGTCATCTTAGCTTACTATATACTAGATTATTCTTAAATAATATGTTCTTCCGTCACTATTAACATGGTAATTTGGATACTTTTTCCCTTAAACAGCGCCTCTACTCTGGTTACTCCTCGCCACGGCTTCTTGCCTCATTGGTTTCACCTTTAGGATGGCGTAGTCCTTAGGGATTTTTCTCCGTTTCCTCTTTGGTAATAAACTTCTTAACATATTATTCTTCGAATAATTCTACTATAAAGTAACTAATATGAATCTATTTTATCATATCATGATTGTTGGGAATTATGAATTTAGCTATTCATAATCATAAATAGATATACCTGTTCGGGTAGTTTTGATATTTCTGAGTTTTGTTCCTCCATAGCTTTTTTCATTGGAATATGTTTATTTAATTAACTGAGTAAAGTATTTGTTGTGGAGTGGAGAGAAAAGTTGCTTCAACGCATGAAGGCTTGCTTTTGCAATGCCTTCTGCTTTCTTTATTTATAGAACGAAAATGTATCTTTACATCCAAACTTTACAAAAATTATAAACCTAGGAACTAAAAAGTCAATAAAAGGGGCTATATAGGCCTAACCTATTTTCCTACATCTACGTAAAAGTCTAATAATTCAATTAATGTACAATAATTCAATCAATGACTTTGTACAATAATTCAGACTATGTACAGTATCTTGTCTCCGTTGGTTTTGTCGTATCTGCTCCATTATTGTTCCTTATCTTATCTTTCCAGCTGACATTTTGTCTTCTTGATTTTTATTCTAGATGTACCTCTGGAATAATATTATCTTCTCCATTACACCTCGAACATTGGTGATCTGGATATTTATGTCCAATTATCTTACAATATCTTGTTAGCAGTCCGTCTGAAATAAATCCTTTTTTTATTGCTCTTGCGGTAGATTGTTTTTCTGGGTTGAGTAGCGTCATTATCCATTGTCTTACATCTTCCATATCTGCTTGTCGTAGCTCTTTTGAATTTGAGTAAATCATTTGATAATCTCTTGAATAATAGCTCCATATTGGGTTTCCGTTAGTATAATTATTTGCTAGTTCTTGAATGATCGTAGCTAGTCCAATAAGTCGTTTATTGGCATAAAAATCTGGTATCTCAATTCTGGGTATCTCCGGTTGTTGTGCAATATCTTCTGGTATAATCATATCTCTAGTTAATCCTATCTTTACAACTTGTATAACTGGTTTTATTTCATCATATAATATCTCTGCTGGTGCAGTATAACACTTTATATAAAATAAATTTTCTTTTGTTATTCTTCTGTAGGTGGTGAATATCTTGTATAATTCTTCCATAGCTGTTAGCTCTTCTCCGTCTTGGGTATATATGGTGTTTAGTAGTCCATAGTCAAAACAGGTTTTAACTAGGCTTGGGTTAGTTTTAGGTAGTGCGATTAGTTTGTTATATCCTTGTAATTTTTGGGTTATATAGTTGGTATTTGGTTCTTTGATGTTTGTAGCTCTGGGGTTATGGTTTAGAAAGGTTTGTACTCTGTATATATTTTCTATGTATTTCTGGGCGGTGTAGTTGTAAACTTTTTTGTCTTGGTTTAGACTATCTCGGTATGTGTTAACTTGTGGGGATATGAATAAATGGTATTTTTGTGTTTTTGGTGTAAATGGTTTTTCAAATATTTTATTCATATTTATATTCTGGTATCTTGGTCTATTAACTCCTTTGCTTGTACCTGCAGAAGTAGATTGATAAATGTTATGGGTTTTATGGAGTGTCCCAACGTCTCCTTCTAGCTCTGGATTTTTAATGTCTTCCGATCGACATAGCTCTGCACACTGCTGAGTTAGCTGATTTGTAGCTATAGACTTCAGTTTATCTTCATTAGTCTTTAACTTCTCTATCTCATTACCCATACTGTCCA
Organism: Capsicum annuum; assembly: GCF_002878395.1. NCBI lineage: Eukaryota > Viridiplantae > Streptophyta > Magnoliopsida > Solanales > Solanaceae > Capsicum > Capsicum annuum. The sequence goes on from NC_061121.1 coordinate 209,691,908, forward strand.
CTTTAATTGAAAGCGTAGTTAGGGTGTTAAGTATTTTTTCTAGAGTATCTTCTTCTATTATTTCAGTCTGTGTAGCTTTGTCTTGATATGTAATCTGCAATAACATTTTTGTTAGTACTGATCACTTCAATTGTAAATGTGAAATTTAATATATTTAAAACTAGTCTCCGAATCTCTTTTGTTGTAACTGAATTTTGTATTTTCTTTGTTAACCACCAGCGTACCTGTGTATTATCTGTTCGTACAATAAATTTGTTATATACAATATATGGCTCAAATGCTAATAAACATTTATATAATGAACATAATTCTTTCCTATTTATTTCCTATTTTATTTTCGTTTCGTTGAACGTACCTGAGTAGTATCTACAATGGTGTTCTATTTTTTCTGCTTCATATCGATATTTAAGTACTCCTCCATAACTATATTCACTAGCATCTGCTTCTACTATATATATAAATTTTCTATTTTCATCTGGAAACTGTAATTTTGGTAATTCTCTACAAGTAATTTTATTTTTTGAACTTATTTTTTATCTTTTTCATCATAGTTATATTCTATATCCTTTTTTAATTTTTTCTGTAGTGGTTTTAAAGTTTCTGCTAATTTTGGAATATATTCTCTTACTTGGTTTACTAGTCCTAAAAATGATTGTAATTTCTTTTTTGTATCTAATTCTTCTTTCGAATTTATTATTTTTTGTACTATATGTTGTTGCATTTTTACTCCACTTTTATCTATTTGTATTCCTAAAAATCCTATCTGATTTTTCATAATTTCAGCGTTCTTTTTGCTTAGACTTATTCCCGATTTTCCTATTATATCTGTGAACTGTTCTAATAATTTTAAATGTTCTTCTTTGGTCTTTGTATATAATAATATATCATCTATGTATACTATGCAGTTAGATAATTATTTAAAATAATTATTCATAAAATGTTTATATCTACCTGGTGCGTTTTTATATCCAAATGGTAATACGTTCCATCCATAAAATCCTTGTGGTACCGTAAATGCGGTTAATTCTTTAGATTCTTCTTCTAGCTTTAGGTGGTAAAATCCTGATTTACAAGCAAATTTGCTAAAATAATTATATCCTTGGATTTGTCTTATTTTTAATATCTTATTTGGTATTGGATAATTATATGTTATAGTTTTTGCATTTAAATTTCTATAGTCAATAACCATCCTACTTTTTCCTCTTTTTTGTTCACTATGTTTATTTACTATAAATGCTGGACTATTATGTTTACTATTACTTTTTTGTATATATTGTTTTTCTAATAATTCATCTATGTGCATTTTAAATTCTTTTAAATCATCAAAATTATATGTTAATGGTTTTTGGGTTATTATGCTATTTTTATTTATTAATTCAATTTTTATAGTAGTTTTATGTTTTTCCCATCCTTTTAATGGATCTTCACTATATAATAGTTCTAATTTTTTCTGAATTATTTCTATTTTATTTATTGAAAATATGGTTATTTCTGTTTTATTTATCGAAAATACTACTAGTTCTATTGTATCTTCAGTATTTTTTATATTTTCTAACTTTTGTGTAATTTTTTCACTTCCTTTTATCCAATCAGTTTTCTTTCTTATTTTATTATTAACTCTTTTTGCTCTTACTTTTTGTTTTCATGGTGTTGTAAACCACCAGTCTGTTTTGGTTATTATATGCGGGTATAATTTATCTAAGAATGACATTCCTAAAAGTATATCTTTTGATGTTAATTCATAATTATAGATTTCTTCTATTGTTAATATCTTATCCCATACTTGTATTTTTACATTCCTAGCTTTATAAGTAATTAAGCTTCCTTCATTATTAAATCTTTTAACTATTATTGGTGTTTTTAATTTATCCCATTTACTTTCTGGTAAGCAATTATATCTACATAAATTAGCTTCTGCTCCTGTATCTATCATAGACGTATAATATCTACTGTAATATCCTTCTTCTACTATCTTCATTAATACATATATCTTCATTTCATGTTAAGGCTCTTTTTAAGAATAACTTTTCTTGGTTATATGTTAAGGTTAATTGTGTATGTTCTATATTATTTGGTTTTACTTGTTCTAACCATTTTATTCCTAATATTATATCTGCTTTTTGCATTTCTTCCTTTACTTCGAATTCTATTTTTATTTTTCTAACTCCTAAAAAGTTATAATTTTTATTCACTATTTGTTTTGGTATCCATTTGTCATATTTTTTAAACTTATTCTTATAATATATAGGTTTT
>NC_061121.1:209697160-209707598 GCF_002878395.1 Capsicum annuum
TGTTGTTTTAGGTAGTATATTTTCATTTTCTTTTTTATCAAGAGTATTTATTTCTGTGTGGGTACTTTCTAAGTTTTCCTCATTAATTTCGTTTTGTTCTTCATTGATTTCTAGATTTTTTCTATTTGTTAATATTTCTGTATATGTTTCACTATCTTCGGACTCATAATTATCTGTTTCTTCAATATCTATATTATTTATTTCTAATTCTTCGTTTTTTATTTCTAATTTTTCCTTAAATTGATTTATCTCGTTTAGTAATTTTTGTTCTCTATCTTTTTCTTCTTTTTCTTTTTGTCTTTGTTCATACAATTCTTTTAATATTTGTAATTCTTTTTCTAGTTCAGCAATCCTACTATTTTTAGTGTCTTCTATTTTTCGTATTTCTTCCGTAGTTTGTTGTTTTATTTTTTCTATTTTCTTTTTCCTATCTATCTCTTCATTTTCTTTTTCTATTCTTACCATTGCTGTCAATTTATCTTCTAATTTTAATTCTTCTTTTTCTAACATTAGATATAAATGTTCACCTATTTTCTTATATCTTCGTCCTAGATTAGAAAATACTATTTTTATTTTTGATCCTTCGTAATTTTCATATATTTTTTCATCTATTATAAATTCTTCTTTATTCATTTTATCGTAAATAGTTCATGTTGATATATATATTCTAAACTATCTATTTGTGATTCCAATTTTGATATTTCATCTTTTTGTGTATCTATTGAATTTTTACTAACTCCGGCAAATATATTATAACGTAGTCTTTTTATTCTTATTTTTAATTCTTTACGTTTTTCAGAGATAATTTATTTTAATTCTTTGTATTGTTGTACTTTATTCATTTTAAATTATATTTATAATACCTTGGTGGATATCTAAATCTAATTTTATCATAATTAGGTGGTATGTGTTTCATTCTTCTGGATTTTAAATGTGTTATTAATCTTGATTCAATACTAGATATTAATGTAATTAAGTAGGCTAATTTTTGTGGGTTTTCTTTTGTTTTGTTTAGACTTATATATTCTGAATAATTACTAATTAAAGATTCTTTAATTTTTCTAAAAGCTTTTCTATTTTTAAATGGTCTTCGCATAATTAATTTAATAATTTATAGTAAAAATAGCTCAATTCTAACATATATCTTACTTCCGTATTTTTTGAATTACTGGGCTCTGATACCATTTGTAGGGGGGTGCGCAGATTTAATAGTTCAAATAGATTCACTAGAAATCAAGAAAATCTAAATAATGAAATTAATTATAGAAACCGAATTAAAAAAATAATGGAAAACCTAAAAGAAAAATTAATATGGATAAAGGAAAAGAATTAGATTTAAGTGTAGAAAAAATATTTAAAATACCAACAATAAAAAATATGTTTACTAGGAAAAAAGATGAATATTATGTAGTATGCCAAAAAGAACATGTAATAGACTGCAGATATGCAAAAGGAAAAGCTAGTATACCACTGGTAACAAAAAGAATAATTAATAAAGAGATAAATGATATAAAAAGTAAAGGAGATCCAATAAAATATGTACACCTTGGAGGTACAGAGATATTAATAAAAGCATGTTTTAGAGAAGGGATAGATACACCAATAGAATTATATTTAGCAGATGATAGAATTATAAAACCTATAGAAAAAAGCATAATAACTGCCGTAAGGTAATTTTTTGTCACTTGGATTTGAGGATTCACACTAGAATTTAAAATTTATATTTATTTTTATTATTATTTGATTCGTAGGCATACTTTGTAAGTTGCTAAACTTAATTCATTGCACTTTTACATATTTTAATTTTTTTTTTGAATTCTTACAACGTCATGAAATCATTCATACTCGGTCATTAATTGAGTTATTGAGATTAGGTATGCTTCAATTTTCTTGTTGTTTAGTTAAGTATCATGTAATTTTGATTGATTTAACTATGACAAATTAAAGGATATTTTTAAAAAATAGATTGTGTTCGATATTGGTATAACTTGAAAATAAGGAAAGTCCAATTTATAAATTAGAAGAAGTGAAAAATATTTGAATCAATATACTAAAAAAATGAGCATCATTATATAATTTTGGAAAACGTAAGCTTAAGGAATGTTTATGTTTAATACTTGTATCATATACTAAAATAATATGAGCGACATTATATAATTTTGGAAAACATAAGCTTAAGGAATGTTTATGTTTTCTTTTTACTCTCTTTTTAAATAATTATATGTTCTTGTTATAATGTTATCAACCAGTTAAATATTTGCTATTTTTAGTAGAATCATGTAATTTCCTATAATTTTTTGTGAACAGGATACAATTTCTCAATCGCTCTTTAATGTTTGATCTCTATTAAAGTAATTTTCTTTCATCTATGATCTTTTATATATGTATTTGTCAAATATATATGAACTTGTGTTATGAATGTTGTACTTTTTTTTTATCAAGATGTACAATAAAATATATTTATCTAATCATTTATAAAATTTGCATTGTTTCAGTCAGATGCAAATATTAAGTTCACTTCACCATAAACAAAGGATTGAGTGACTACAAGTTTACAACTCAAATCACTAAGAAAATGTTTAGATTTTTAATGTTTATTTGCTGTGGAACTATGCGGATTCTTAAGGATTTAAATAGTAATATTTATGTTATTATACACAAGTTTGTATTACTTTAATTTAGCATGAATTTAGACTTGTGAAGCTTATTAATATGACTTCATCTGATGAGATTTGATTTATATTGAATGTATTATTTAGTTGTAGACACCTAATTTTGTCCCTCCCGAAAATCCAAGTTATCTATTTTTACCCTCGTCTTACCATGTGTCCTACCCCGTGTAATTATCTCTCCACAAAAAATTAAAAAAAATAATTAAAAAAAATCTAACAGCCCCTAACTAATTTTTTCTTCTCCTAACAACCTACCCAATCAAAAATAGACACCTAACTCTTACCCCTCTAATTAAAAAACAACACCTCACCTTTCACCTAACTACCCCACCTACCCCACTAACCCCCCCACCCCAATTTTTTATGCTTTGGAACAAATAGAAAAATGGCACGGGAAGGGGAAATTAAAAAAAAGGGGACTGATCTTCCCATAAAGGAAAGAACACAAAAGGAATTTTGGTTTTTTGGTTTTCAGTTACACAAAAGGGGCCCACAGGAGAATTAGGCACAAAAGGGGACCTCCATTTTCTTGTGAATGAAGAGAATACACACCTCATACACATAATCTCACTCACAAAAGCTCACCCTCACAATTCTCACCCTCACGCACTGTACACACACATACACCTCTCAATTCTCATATACACCACCATACGCGGAGAGGGAGGGAGACGCGAGAGAAAAAAGAGACGAATGCGAGGGAGATGGTAGAAAAAGTAGAAGATATCAAAATTAGAAATGGCAAAAGAAAGAGAGTGAAGGAGTGAGAAAATCAGCGAGGGGAAGTTTTTCCGACGAACCATCATCGAAATCTCAATTGAAAAGCATCGTTGGTCACTCCTTCATCGTACTATCGTCGGAAAAGGCCCAAACCATCATTGTTTGAACCCCGAACCCACCAACACCACCCATATCCCACCAAAAATACCGTTAATCAGGCAAAAATTTTAGTGGTTGGTCTTATTCATTCTCAATGGGCCATATCAATGTTATCTCCATCTTTTTTGTTTTGATTCCGGCTAGATTTGAGCTTTGTTTTGCGATATCGAGTGGTATGAAACTATTTGGGGTCGAGTTTGGTCATCATTGAGGTTCGATTTGAGGATTTCAGATGCAGTTCTATCTCCGTTATATTGAAATCTCCAAGTTGAGGTCCAATTCTATCTCTTCTCATTTTATTTCATCATATGTGTTGATTTGTGTGAGATGTGGTTAAATATTGGGTGATATGAATTTTTTTTGCTCAATTTCGTTGAATAGATAGTTGTGAATTGTCGAAATTAGTAATCTTGAATTTTGTTGAAATTTGGTGTTGAAAATGAAATGTGGGGATTGGAGGGTAGAAATTGATAAAATGAATCTTGTTTAGTCTTGATTTATTGTCGTTGGTTATTTGAGAGAAAAATACGAAGGTTAAATGTGATAGTGTCATGATTAGGCTGCCGATTGGATAGGCAAAAATGTTTAGGTTTGGGTAGGCAAAATTTAGGAGTGATGTGTTGTTGAATGCGTCGAATGTTTAAATGTGTGTTGAAAGTTTCTTCTAGTTTTATCGTATTTTATTGAATGTGTTCATTTAGCCGAGGAATGCCCCATGGTCATTTATATTTATTTATCGGGAAATACCCCGACGTATTATGTTGGCGGAAGATGTTCGTGGTCAAGATTCGAGGCACCGGATGGAGCGTTGTTTAGGATTAGTATAGGTTTACATTTATGTACCTTTTTATTTTGGATTTGTAATAATTGAACTGGACATTAACTTTTGAATTCTCGTTTGTTTTGTTTAAATTATTGTGTGTCTTTTGTGGTTTATACATTCGTAATGTCAGATTAGCCGCTATGCTCCACCAAGCGACCGTGGTCGAACCACGGGATCTAGGGATGCCTAACACCTTCCCCTCGATCAACAGAATTTCTTAGCTGGAATCTCTATTCGCAAACCAGTTTAAAGAGTCAAGCCGTGTTGAAAAGGATTTTCCAATGGTGACTTGGCACACCCGATTTATGACAAGTGACGACTCTGAGTTTTGAAACTAATGAATCCTTTTCGAAATAATTTTCAATCTTTTTGTCACTTTAATAATAAAATCCTTTCAAAACTTAAAAACAATTCTTTTTGGGAGTGTAAAAAAGGGGTGTGACAGCTCTGGCGACTCTGCTGGGGATCTTTTCAGAATTCGAGCTTATTTGTTGGAGTCGTATCATCTTAGTTTGACACTTTTTTCATTTTCTTGTTTGTAGTTATTGTTTGTGTTATTGTTGTGTGTTTTCATGCTCTTTGTTTACAGTTTTTATTTATGTATTACCGCTTTATATCTGGCATCATGTGCATAACCCGAGTCATTTTTTCTGCAACAAGTTCATAGTACACGCTGTGTACACGACCTATAGTTGAGACATCCTTATCTTAGGGGGGAGCCGTTGGATGGTATGGAGTAGGTGGACAGCTAAATCATCTACTATCGACCATACGCTCCCCCGAACAACCTTGTTAGTAAACCCCAGCGCAGGTCAGCCTTTAAGTCATACTTATGTACATCATATTGAGACCTAGTGGGGCCCATTTGGTCCTTTATAGGAGACTCACCTCTGACGCATCCCTACGTGCTAAATATTGAATCTTTGAGGGTAATGGGGTCATTTGACGGATTGATTTGGGGAAAAGCATGTGCTAGATTCAAATAGAGTGTGTAGGCAAGGAAAAATTGGAAAAAAAAAGAGAGGAAAAAGAAACAAAAAAGTGAGTCAAAAAGAAAAAAATAAGAAGAAGAGTTTTGTAGTTTTTAGAGTTTTTTATGGCTTTTGTTTTTCACAATTCAAAAATTCAAAAAGATTTTTTTACCTTTCGCACTCATTTTCTCAAAAACATCAAAAAGATTTTCCTTTGTCTCGTTTAGCATGCATTCACAATTCGAAAACTTCAAAAAGTTTTTTCATTCATAGGAGTTTTTATAAAAGAAAACTGCAAAAAAAAAGATGTTAGAAAGTTTTTACATTTCGTATAGCGAAAATACCAAAAAGATTTTTCTTTCATGGTTGTTGATGTCATTTTTCTGTGAAGTGTCAAAATGAAAACTGAAAAGATTTTATTAACGTGGTTCATCGTCTGTCTTTAGTTGTATCTCTTAAATCCGGGTCTAGCTTGTTATTTAATCATTAATTGTCCAATCTGGACAAACTACGCACCCCTGATTCACCTCTATCGAGAGTGAGATACGTAGGCAGCCTATTGTTGGTTCGAGGATCTTATTTGGAAAATTAAAAAAAAAATAAAATTTCTTCACTCTTTCTTAGAGTAGGTGTTTCATATACATCTTTTAAAAGAAAACTACAAAAAGATTTTCCTTTGGTAGTTTCAAGTTTCACTTTCATATGAAATTCAAAATCGAAAAGCCAAAAAGATTTTTCTTTGGTAATCGTAGGTTTCATGTTGTATAGAGATGTTAAAGTTGAAAAATTCAAAAAGATTTTTGTCAATTCTTTTGACAATTTGTTATTTTCTCTTCTCAAAGTTTAAAAAAAAGAGTAAAAGAAGAAAAGGAAAAAGAGTTTAATTGGCTATTTTGGCAAGACTTCACGAACTACGCACACCTAATTCTCCTCTCTTGGGAGTGAGATATGTAGGCGCCCTTCTTGGGTTCGGTGATCTAAAAAAAACAAAAAAAAAAGGAAAAAGAGGTTTTGAAAAAGTGTTGAACTCCAACACATTTGTTGTTTTTTGTTGAGTCAATTTAAGGTGGTTGGTTTTTGTCATTCTGGCTGGTCCTTCATATCACACCAAATCCAAAGGGTTAGTTGTGTCCAACCAAGATATAGAGAGTGACATCATGAATCAAACAAAAAATCAGGAAAATGAGAGTTTGAAGCAAGAGATTAGGAGGCTAAGACAACAAATGACAGAAATGTATCGAGCTTGGGCCAGTGGGTTACCTCCTCCTCTAATTCCCTTTATTGATCCTACAAATACCTCAAGTTTTCCACCAAAATCTCAAAGTTACTTTTCTACTGTTGTTGATGTACTGCAACATGACTCAGAATTCATTCCAAGCCAAAAATATGTCAATACTTCCACCACTTTTTCTCTAGCTCCTCAGCATAAGATTGCTACATTCATAACACCACATGTCATCTGCGATCTTGTTGCTCAATCCTCTACTGGGACTTCCGCACTGGCTCGCCTAACGATTATGCGTCCCCATGCTGCCATTGAACTTATATTCAATACTTTTGGTGATCATTGTTATACTCCTGAGCCTGCTTTTAAGTTAACTGGACCACCAAAATTTCTTAACAAGAAGTCCAGTGTGCCAGAAGAGTCGAAGAAAATGGTTGGAAAAATAAAGAGTGCAGAAAATGCTATGAAAAATTCTCAAGGACCTACGGGTAAAAAAGATGTTTGATACAAAGACTGGGGCATGCCTTCAAGTGCTAACCTTCCTCCAATCTTTGAGATGTCAAAATTTGAGGAGCAAGATGGGCATGAGAAATCCGTGAAACATTTGGTACAATATTACAATCAATTAAAGAAACCTAGAGGGAAGAGGAATAAGAAAGATGACACTGCTATTGTAGTTGGAGAATGGGCACATCCAAGAAGACGACGTCGTCGTTGCCGTTAATCTCAAGCCCAAGTTCATACCCAAGCTCTCCATAATCACTCTTAAAATCTAATATACTTTATTTCCCCACCTCCATATCTAGTATATTACGCACAACCATATGTTCAACTCCCTCCTTACCCACAATGGTGCGCAACAACTCTTCAAAGTTATCCTCCAATTTTACAAACATACCAAAGCATTCTAAGCCCGATGTTCGATCCAAGTTAAACAATGAAATGAGGCAGAAATTGAGGGATAGTTTCATACCAATTGAAGAGTCGTATGCCAACAGCGAGGCATGATCAGTCCTCTCCTTGGGTATACTCCTGACCCACATTCAAGAAGTTTTGATCCTAATGTAGGATGTGCATATCATTCTGATGTTCAGGGTCACAGTATTGAAGATTGTCATGCTTTGAAAACAGAAATTGAAAAGATGATTCAAGACAAATTGATTATGGTGCAGAACATTGACAGTGAGGAAAACTCTAGTCATGCTGATATACAAACCAGTGGCTAAGATGTCAGGCCGAGCAGTTGAGAAGTCACCCCTCTCCCTACTAGGAAGATGTCTGGTAGTTTGTTTTGTTTTATTTTCTGTTATCCGAATTATTCTAGGGTTGTAGTTCAGGATCTATTTTGTTTTATCCATTTGTCGTTATGTTCAAACCCTTCTATCTTTTATTTTAATTAAATGAAGCGTCCCTTTTTTCGTTTGTGTTTTAAATGTGTTGTTTGTTTGTTTTATTTACACAGTACATTTTAGGTTAATTATAGTGATATGACATGCTAGCAAAATTTTTAGCCTGATCTTAAAATTTAATTCAAGCATGAACATTAAATCAGAGGGTTAAAGTTAGAAAAAGAGCATCTGAGAAAATAGGTAGTGTGCTGAGACATTTAGTAACAAGTTCAAGCCTTCTTTAAAAATTAAGGCAATTATTTTGAGAATCACAAGAATAACTTGGTCATCAATTGAAAAACATTGCTCAATTAGGTTAAATAGCGGATGTGTGATACCGAGGGATAGAAAAATCAACTCCATGAAAGCATGAGTCATTCGATGTGAGGAATGTACAACAAAAGTGGAGTGATATGTTGAACAAAGTACAAGAGTAGTGACGCACAGACTCAGTTAAAGTTAATGCTTAAAAAATGTCACAAATGATCTTCATCTCTCACTTCATATTGTATGATATGTACTTGCATTTTCAAGGATTGATATGACGAAGGGATTTCATTCTGCTATCCAAATATCGTGTCATTCTTTGTTTACCCCATTTGAGATTTAGTCCTATTTTCTTTCATACCTCTCTTTTGGAATCAAGATAGAGTCAGCAAAGCTCAAAATAAAAGTGTCGAGCAAAATAATAGAGTCAGAAAAAGTTCAAAAAAAAGAGAAGAAAAAGAAAATATGTCCAAAAAAAAAAAAAGTGTCAAGACAAATAGAGTCAGAAAAAAATCCAAAGAGAAAAGTGTCAATAAAAGAAAAAGAATCAAAAGTCTAAATCATGCAAAATAAGCTGCCAGAACTACGCATGACCTGATTCTCCTCTCTCGGGGGTGAGATAGGTAGTCTGCCCTACTAAGGGCTCAGTCCAATCAAATAAATAATTTAGAATTGCCCAGTCAAAAGAAATTGGGTCATGATTTAATCTTCATTGTTTGAGTCGATTCCAAAAGTTGTAAGTCTTACCCCACTTCAAGTGTCGTTTAGGCCTCATGTTATCCTTTTCTTCTAACCTTATTCAAAAGCCAAGCTAAAACCAAAGAAAGACCTTCAAATCAATCTTTGAGAATGTTAAGACTAAGCATGGAATGAATGTGATGACCCATTTTAAGAACTACTTGTCTACCTCAGCAATAAGAATCGGGAGAGAAATAAAAATGAGAGAACCTTATTGGTGCAAACCCTCATGGGCACCTAAGTGATGGTAAGCTGAGGGAAATCAAAATGAGAGAGTCTTATCGATGAAAACCCTCATGGGCACCGTAAAATGATGGTAAGCTGAAGGAGATAACAATGAGAGAGTTTTATCAGTGAAAACCCTCACGGGCATCGTAAGATGATGGTAAGCTGAGGAAGATAACAATGAGAGAGTCTTATCGGTGAAAACCTTCACGGGCACTGTAAGATGACGGTGAGTTGAGACAAATAAAAATAAGAGAGTTTCATTGGTAAAAAACCCTCACGGACACCATATAACAATAGTAAGCAGGGAAAAAGAAAATGAGAGAGGCTTGTTGGCCAAAATCATTCAAGGGGCCACTAGCCGAATGAGGTCTTAAATACAATTGGCCTAAGGAAGCAACTCAATTTCGAGGTCATTAACTCAACAACAATTGGTAGAAAGTTTTGGATATAAAGATCGGGCAGTTTAATCCGATATGCATGGCATAATCATTAGAGTTGATTGTTATTTTCAGATAAACTTTTCTTTCACCTTTTTCAATGGGGATATTCATTGTCGTTTCTTTCTTCTCTTTAGTTATATTTTTATTTTGCTGAGTTAGTTATCCAAATAAAACAAAAATTATTGTCATTTTTCTCTTGTCTTTGAGTCAAGTCCATGTCAAAACAAGTGAGAAAAGATTTCAAAATTGGCTACCAGCTTCTTCAGTTGCACAAAGCAACACAAAGGGCCAGCACATGAAAGAAACAAGATTGCAAGCCGGAACAAGGCATACAGAAAGTTTTGTCAATAGATAAGTCTGGGAACTTATGAAAATACCAAGGTTTAAAAGGTTTATCTGAGGAGCATGGAGAAATAGAGATACTGTGTTTGTTTTAGAGTCATTTCCATGATAAAGCAGGGGCAAGTGCCAGCAATCTGAAACAAAATAAAAGGAATGAACACTGGAACAGGTGTCAGGAAAGCCAAGTGCTGCAAACCACCACTAAGTTTGTAACTGACAAATTTTCTTTATTGAAACAGGGGCAAATTCACTTCACTTAATTCAACTACCATTGGAAATGTACATCCATGGATTTTACTTTATGCTCAGGACCCTCCTGAAAAATGAGAATTTACTTTTTGTTCAGGACCCTCATGAAAAATGAGACTTTGCTTTATGTTCAGGACCCTCCTGGAAAATAGAAATTTATTTTCATGTTCAGGACCCTCCTGAAAAATGGGACTTTACTTTTATGTTCAGGACCCT
>NC_061121.1:209707698-209709592 GCF_002878395.1 Capsicum annuum
AAAAATGGGATTTTACTTTCTGTTCAGGACCCTCCTGAAAAATGGGACTTTACTTTATGTTCAGGACCCTCTTGGAAAATAGGATTTTACTTTCTGTTCAGGACTCTCTTGAAAAATGGGACTTTACTTTTGTTCTGGACGCTCCTGAAAAATGGGAATTCATTTTCTGTTCAGGACCTTCCTGAAAAATGGGATTTCACTTTATGTTCAGGACCCTCCTGAAAAATGGAATTTTACTTTATATTCAAGACCCTCGTGAAAAATGGGATTTTACTTTCTGTTCAGGACCCTCCTGAAAAATGGGATTTTTACTTTCTGTTCAGGACCCTCATGGAAAATGAGAATTTATTTTATGTTCAGGACCCTCCTGAAAAATGGGACCACGCTTTCAAAAATAAAATACCGCGTTATGATAATCTTTGTGTGGGATAATTTTAGTTCTAGTTTTGATTTTGGTTAATTTTCGTTCTAGTTTTGATTTTGGTTTTAGGAGCCCGCCTGAAGAATGGGGTGATGAAATTAAAAGTCAGGAGCCCGCCTGAAGAACATGGTGATAAAATTGAAGGTCAAGAGTCCGCCTGAAGAACAGGGTGATGAAATCGAAAGTTTATGAAATCGTAAGTCAGGATCCCGCTTGAAGAGTAGGGCAAATAAGTTGAAAGTCAACAAATTAAAAAATAGCAAGTCAGGAGCCCACCTGGAGAACAGGGTGAAGAAACTGAAAGTAGTCAACGAGTTGAAGAAATTGCAAGTCAGGAGCCCGTCTGAAGAATAAGGTGATGAAACTCAAGTCAAGAGCTCAAAAGAAGCTGCATAGATAGGAGTTTTGTAATTTTATTTATCTTTTTAACTCTTGTAATTTTTCATTTTTGATGTAATGACAGAGCCGCGATCGGAACCTCGACGGGACCTCACTCGACTCTCCAACTCGGTATTGTCCATCTTCATCCAATCCTTTAAGGTACTTGCGACTTGACTCCCTCATAACTTGGGTAGGTAGGATGTCCTAAATCAAGACTTGGTCTCCCTCCTTCCTTCTATTTCTTTCTTTGAATAATGGTCGGGTCAAAATTTGGTCTCGTTGTCTACTACTTTGTTTGAAAACACTTTGTGTTTACATCCCAAGGGGGCATGATGTAGACACCTAATTTTGTCCCTCCCGAAAATCCAAGTTATCTATTTTTACCCTCGTCTTACCATGTATCCTCCCCCGTGTAATTATCTCTCCACAAAAATAAATAAACAAACAAACAAATAAATAAATAAATAAAGCTAACAACCCTAACTAATTTTATCTTCTCCTAACAACCTACAGAATAAAAAATAGACACCTAACCCTTACCCCTCCAATTAAAAAACAACACCTCACCTCTCACCTAACTACCTCACCTACCCCACTAAACCCCCCTCACATTTTTTATGCCTTGGAATGAATAGAAAAATGGCACGGGAAGGGGAAATTAAAAAAAGGGACTGATCTTCCCATAAAGGAAATAACACAAAAGGAATTTTGGTTTTTTGGTTTTCAATTACATAAAAGGGGCCCACAGGAGAATTAGGCACAAAAGGGGACCTCCATTTTCTTGTGAATGAAGAGAATACACACCTCATACACACAATCTCACTCACAAAAGCTCACCCTCACAATTCTCACCCTAACGCACTGCGCACAAACATACACCTCTCAATTCTCATATACACCACATTACGTGGAGAGGGAGGGAGACGCGAGAGAAGGAAGAGACAAACGCAAGGGAGATAGTAGAAAAGAGAGAAGAGATCAAAATTAGAAACGACAAAAGAGAGAGAGTGAATAAGTGAGAAAATTAGCGAGGGGAAGTTTTTCCAACAAACCATCATCAGAATCTCAATCGGAAAGCATCTTCGGTAACTC